>NW_021604621.1:2410549-2451181 GCF_004785775.1 Grammomys surdaster
TCTCTCTCTCTCTCTCTCTCTCTCTCTCTCTCTCTCTCTCTCTCTCTCTCTCTCTCGTGTGTGTGTGTGTTATGTGAGTATGAGCACATCTCTGAAACAAAACTTGAACTTCCTTGTATATGTGTCTGGTGTGTTTTGTACATGTATGTGCATGCAGGTGTTAAGGGGCCAATAGAAGGACATCCGATCCCCTGGAGTTAGTTATGGGCAACTGTGAGCCACTTGTAGGTGTTGGGAACTAAACTCAGGCCCTGGGGAAGGGCAAGAAGTTCTCTGAACATCTGAGCCACCTCTCCAGCTCAGAGACAAAACTTGAAAATAACCTCTCCCTTTTGTGTGATCATAAGGCTTTGCATACGAAATGGTTTGCTTTGACTCGTCATCATAATTATAATTGTAATTATTAATTAGTACGTAATGAAATATAGGTATCATACATTTTAGCAATTGCTAATAGAAAGGAGAGTTTTGTTAGAAACCCATTTGTTTTCTTGTTCTTTGCAGTGCTGGGGACTGAACTTAACAGCTTTGTACTTCTTAGGTAACCACTCTGTCAGCCTGAGTCATAGGTAATTCTTACAAAGCTGCATCAGTATCAGTCATTGCATTGCTGTGCTCCGGTGCTCCTGGAGTTCTACATCCGTTGTCTCATTTAACCCTGCAACACTCCATGCTAGAATACTTCCCCATGTAAAAACGAATTTCTTTTGTTTACTGGGCCGCCTTCAAATTGCAGGCAAACCTCTCAAGACTTCAAGTAATCAGAGTTCATAAGAAAGGACCTGGAGGCACACTGAAGGTATCCAGCCATCCTCCTTTCAAAGCAGCCAGCTATGTCAACACAGGTGAAATTTGCTTGATTAGAATACCTTAAGGCTGAATGTAAATTGCAAGATAGGCGTCAAGTGTCCTTAATAGGAAGCCAAAGATTTTAATCACTCTCATATTGTTTGGTTTGCAATTGTAGATGGAGCAACAACAGTAGTGACAACAACAGGACCATGTAATTTAGCTACTGTGTAATGAAAAGGCTGTCATTGGCTTGTCTTGAGTGCCAGCCTGTGATTTCAAACTTGCATGCAGGCTTTCAGCAACAAATGTGTTTCTCACCCTGAAGCCATATTGTAGATAGATTTTTCCAGCTCTACTGTTCTTTTCTACCCTGGAATGTTCTCCTTGACATACAATGCAATTTATAAGTATTGGAAACAGCAAAATACGAAACTAAAGTTAGGAACAAATTTGACAATGTAAAGAAATTGCATCGTTACAAGCTTCCCACAAGAAATGTTTATAGTGCATTTATCAACTGTCATTTGGCTTACACTGGTCTCTTGGTGGTGACAGATATTTTCCTGAGAAAGAGTAGCATGGGGATTTTTATTTTAGCAGGGCTTTAGTTAATAATACCAATGCCTGTTCAGAGAAGTCATGATGACCTTTAACAGTGATTTAAGGCATGACTCAGACACAGACCACCGATGAGACTTAGTGATAAAGTAGTTTGTAATTTACCATTTTGTTCTTCTTTTGAAAGGGGAATAGGAAATTATATACTAATCATGTTTATTTTCTACTTACAAGACATCATTTTGCATTTCGGGATTTGAAAGAACAGTAATCAGCTGTTTCTAATAATGCCTCCTGTAAGACCCTGTTTTTAAAAGGTCTATAAAGAAGTACTTTTCATCTTTAAGAGGGGACTTGATTCAGGAGTTTTTCCATACTTGATATGCAGCAGGCATCTGAGAAAGAGTTCTAGTTAATCTTCCTTTATTTATACTTTGAAAAAATGTTTTGCAATCAAACATGAACACGTACATACCTCTGCAACTTTTTCCAAATAGTCACAACTACAAAACTACCTCTTAGCTCCAGGATTACTTTTTATGTAAAAGCCAGCAATTAAAATATTGTAGGCTTTGTAAGCCATATGCCGTCAGGCTATTCAGCTTTGCTATTGTGCCATGAGAAGAATCATGACAGTGTCACAATATGGATTTACTTGGGGACTTTGGATTTTGAATTTCATGTACTTTTTATGTATCATGAAATATCATTATTTTGGTTTTAACCATTTAAAATATAAAATCATTCTTAGACCTAAGGCCACAAAAAATAAGTGATGATCTGATTTGGTCTCAGGCCATAGTTTTCTGACCTCTGACTTATAAACAGATATCATATTGCTATAGCTTCAAGTAATAACACATATCTGTACTCCCAAACAAGGAGACTGAGTCAGGAGGCTTGACAGTTTAAATCAGTCTGGACCCCATGGCAAAACATGTGGTTTTGTAGGCAAAACATGGCCTGTTTCAAAACAAAATTCAAAACGCAAAACAAAAGCATTCTCAGCTTGAATTTTATAATTTTTCTTTATGTATTGGAAGACAGGATATCACCTTTCAGCCAAGGCTAGTATTCACTATGCAACTCAGGCTGACCTAGAACTTAGAGCTCCTTTTACTTCCTTCGGCTTCCAGAGTGCTGGATTTATAGGCCTTGTCCACCACATCTGGCTTATAAACTCCTCCATAGAACTGACCAGTATTATACCAGCAGAGCAAAAGTTCCTGGAAGAAGAGATAAGATGAAAAATTCTTTGCTGGGATAGGCACTGCTCCTGATTCCATGATTGTATAAAAGGGTCTAAAGATTGCAAGGGCATCAGGTATACAGACATGCTGTAAATGGGTTTCAGATAGCCAGTGTATCTATTTTACATAAAGCATAATACCAAAAGCACCCAACAGTGCCTGAGTATAGAAGTATTATGAATGTCTCACACTGCAGGTCTGGGGAAAACACTGGTGGATTCCCCATGTTAGTTCCTGTCACTCTTTACTTTCACTTTCGCTCCTATATGTAGCTCCCTAATTGTGACTCACTCACAATTAAAGGTGGTAAATATAAAACGAAGAAAACACATTAGCAATGGTCGGTTTTTCCTTATTGCCTTGGAGTAGTTTGCCATGGGTAAGAGGTAGTGCCCCTTAATTTCCTTAATTATTATAGGAAACAAAACTTTGGAGGATTCTACAAGAGAATAAAAAGAATGAGAATGATGTCTCTCTTTGCCACTATGGATTTTCTCTTTCTGTCTCGATATTTCTCCATCATTCTCAGCTCCTGCTGCTGTTTTTCTTTTCTACTGCATTTTCCTCTCCTGGTCTTTGTATTCCCCTGCCCACATTTCTTTCTTGCTTTATTAGTCTCCCTGTTTTCTGTGTCCTTTGCTATTGCTCTCTCTGCTATCACCACTTTGGCTCCCTTTTTTGTTGCTGTGTGTGAACATGCATATCTGTCTACGTGTGCTTCTTTGTCAAATTCTGTATGTCTTTGTGCCTTTATTGGTGAGTTTGTCTGTGTCACTGTTTGTGTCTTTGTATATGTGTTTCTTTCTGTGAGGGTCCCTGTCTGTCTCTCACACCACATTTATTCACACAAACACATATTCTCAGGCCTGTCTCCTAGACATAGAGAAAACAAAGCCAAGCATTCTGGGACATTGAACTTATTCAGAAAGAAGTAAAATGGGAGCTTTTGAAGGAAGAGTAGGAGCCCCTTTAACCCTCATTCTGCTTGTTCAACTCTCTATATCAAAATGTTCTAAATGCACATTTCTGATGTGGGTTTTATTCTCCTGAAGCCACTCTTTAAAGAAAATGAAGATTGCTTTAACTATTGGACAGATAAAGAATCGCTATGAGTGTGGTTTGAAGAAGCCCACACACAGCCCAAGTTGTCACTGTACTATCATGTTCTTTTTAGGATTTATCTCATAGTGAAATGTCTCATAGATATTTAGATGTCAGCTTCCTCAGTCTGAAAATGTGAGAAGTGCCAAAGGAATGGACGAGTCCTCACGTCCCTGGGTGGTTCCCTATGTTGTGATTGGAGGGGAAGTTTAAGGACATTTGAACATAATACATTTGGAAAATGAAGTATGAGATTGGGTAATCTTCAAAGTTTCCTTCTCCATTCAGAACACCCCTGATCCTAACTGGAATGCTCTGGGAAGACTCTAGAAGAACTAGCTCCAAAAATTCTGTGTGTTTAATTTAAAGACACTTATACTGCCAAGGATGCTTTGTGGTTTTATTTGCTATACTTCTATAATATGTGCATTTGACTATTTGTGGGTGTATGTTTTGAAAAGTGTCCTGATCATTTGACAGATTGATTCCTATGGGCTTGAGGCAGAAATGTATAAAAAAAATTCACATTCCCATTTTCTTATCTTACAGTGTCAAAAGCAAATATAGAAGCCCACAATGAACAACAACAACAACACAAATACTGAAGGTGTGGCCTTATTTCCCTTTACATCACAGAACATCAGGGCAAATACCTTTCTGAACAACATTGGTTTGTGCCTATCATACCAAACTAAATACTACCCTTACTACCTTTAAAGTAGGATTTAGGGGACTAGAAGAGGGTAATCAAGCATTTTTATCTTCCTAAAGTCCAACCTAGAAATCACTCTAACATTACCTTTTCTCTGCAATCTGAAGCAATGACTTTCCTCTGAGTTTGCCTTGAGAATTGCCAAGTATGGGTCAATGTTTTTGAATCTAGTAACCATGTCTCATTCAGTAGACCCTGCTAATGAAGAACCCTTGTTGCTCCCTTCTGACACAGAGAAAGCACAAATCTTAGAATCCTTTTCAGAATTTCTAGTGGCTTTCAAACAAGCCAATCCTTTCAGCTGTACTTTTAATTATAAACAAAAGCTGCTCCCTTATCTTCCTAGGTTTGGGTGGCTGAACAATTTCAAGGACCCCTCTGGTGACTTCTTGATGTTCAAGCTAAAGATTGTATAATTGGAAATGCCCTCTAGTTTATGGATTTTTGGGAAAAGCTATTTTATATCAATATATTCTTCCAATCACTGAAGAAATGTGGCCACAAATTTGCACTACATCCCCACAGCAAGAAATATCTCACTTCTGAGTGACTAATACTTCAAGTTAGTATACTGGAATGTTTCTTTCTTCCAGTTAAATATGTGTCACCACGTTGTCAGTGATGGGGGCTAAGATGCATGCAAAGTCAGGAATTGTGATCTCCCACTGATTCAGAAAGATGTTGGTAGAATTCAACTTCCATGTCTCTTCTTATCTAGCTGTACAGAGAAGAAACACTCTAGATCTATGAGAAGGACGAGTTGAGGGAAGGCTAGCAGGTAGGAAATGGATTTAATTTCTTTTTCATACATTACAAGGTAAAATAGTCTAGAGAAGGCATTCCAAATGGGACTTTCTCTAGGTAACCACATTCAGAAATTGGTAGCAGTTTAGCTAATTAGTTTAATAATTGCACATAAATGAAGAAAACACTTTAAAGTATTGGATAAAGTATGTAAGTTAAAAAAACTTTTACAAATCTTTGCAGGATTCTTTTTTTTTTTACCATAGCAGTTAGCTCAACAAATTGGCTTCTAAATTAGTGACATCAAACTAAGAGCATTTGATGGCATGCTGCTTAGCTGAGGATTGGCTCTGCTTGTGTCCCTTCAGATACTACTCTTACACCTCTGTGTCCCTTCTCCCAAATAATGTGACCCTAACAGGGTATTTATTTCATTGATAATAACTCTTGCAATGAAGTGAATCCAGAAAATGTTGCTTTCGTTGCTGTTGGTTGCCATTCCTCCTTTTCAAAATTGGCTGAACAGAACCACTTTGCCTGTGGGGCATGTGGCCTGAGAAAGTAGGTCTCTGAAATGGTGCACCCTTCTAATGGGATTGTACCTGTATCTATGATGAAAGAGCTCTCTTTGCAAACTAATTGTGTAAACAAGAGAAATATTAGCCTACTTCAGTGCAAAGACCTCAGCACCAAATTTATAGCCTGAAAGTGAATGTCCTAATTACAAATGAGCTGTGCCTATTTGTCAGACCACTTACAGATCTCCGAAACATATAGCTTCGCCTTTTTATCCTCTTGTCTCTGTCATTGGGATTACTTTATGTGCTTGAAAGTAATGAGATTGCGTCCCCCCTTCCCAATATCCTATTCCTCATACTTTGCGTTTAAGACAGACTGACCTTTCCCCCCAATTAGAACAAATTAGTGACGTTTTACTTCATCTCAAAACCGCCGAGCCTTTGTAAAGGCTGAGTCCATAGTGGGGCCCTAACGGGGCCTTGAAAGCTGAGCAGGAGAGAAAGGAACACAGAGAGCAGAAGGAGTAAAGGAAGCAGGGGAGGGGGTGGAGGCTCACAGGATGATGACAGAGGGCAGGGAGGGGGCAGTACTGGTTAGGACTCAAAGGAAAGGAAAGAGAAAAAAGAGTTGGGTGGCCTGGAGACAAGGAAGAAAAGCCGACGAATTGCAGAGGGGCCTGGGTATTGAGGCTGAAAATGGATGAAGAAAGAAAGAGCAGAGACAGGTGTGAGGAGCATTGAGCTCAGAATGGGGGCCAAATGGGGAGGTTGGTAAAGGGGTTGCATCCTCTGCTTTCATGAGGCGCTTGCTTCTTATGTATCTGGAACAGAGCTCCAGCTTACTGTTTGGCTCTCGGGTATTCCTGGAGAGGACTTTTTCTTTCACACTGGATGGGAGGAATGCATCAAGACAAAGATGTAGATAAGAGGTGGCTCAAGGCACAGTGCTTCTGAAAAAAAAAAAAAAACAGGATGGCATTAGAGTCACAGTTTTGTGTTGTGTTAACTGCCAGGTCTGGGAAGAGATTTGATTTCTTAGCTTATCACTGCCTAGGTTCAACATTAAGGGCAAAATTCTCATGCTTTAAGTTGTGGCTAGTATCAAACCGGGTTATGTGCAGGCAAGTGCCTAGCACAGTCTGGCACGTATAATAGCAAGAGTTTGATAAAATCCTTTTGAGTGCTTTGCTAAGTTTTGTAGACACACAGAACCGTTTGGAGCCCGTTTTCTATACAATGTTATCTAATCTCTTTGTGATGTGGTTGGAGATGTCCAACTTTTTGCCTCTTGTCAAGTCTCTGAAGTCCTGCACTTAGTGGGCCGCTCTCATTGTCTATAGCACCATTCCCAGTGAGTTTTCTTACTGATCTGATCATCTTGCCTTTGGAAACAAGACAAATATTTATTTATCTGTTTCACACCATACACTTGGTATTTGCCTTCATTCTATTTCTCTGCTCTGCCACAGCTTTGGATGGACCGTGGGGCCTTGGATATGCTAGGCAGGAACTCTAGCAGTAAGCTACCCCCTCAGCCCTCCCAAGTTTATTTTGAGACGAGGTGCAACTAAGATGCTCAAATTGACCTTGAAAATATAATGCTCCTGTTGCAGCTTTTGAGTAGGTAAGTCTGTGCCACAACGTAAGAGCCACAATTCTTAAATAGTGAATACAATACCAGGAGAAAGGGATTTTTCAGAAAATGTGTATTAATTATATTCCTTCCACTACCTTATACAACTTCATGATTTCTCTCTCTCAAAACAAACAACAAAACAAAATAAACCACCCACCAAGAGAAACCAATAAAAAGCACACAGAAACAGGGACTCCTTTCTGTTGGCCATTTCCTCCTGAACATAGGACCTGCAGTGGCATGTGGTTGATATATAACGTCCATTGGCAAAACCCTTTTTTTTTTCTCTCTCTCTCAGCAGTTACCAACTGCAAATAGCTTCTTAGTTAGGAATGGGACTTTGTGCCCACCTCCTCTCCTTCCTGTTGAGAATTCTGACTAGCTTGGATCTGTGCAGATCTTGCACGTGCTGTAACAGTGTCTGGGAGTTCTTATGTACATCTGCCCTGTTGTGTCTGGAAAATTGTCTGAAACCTCTGACTCTTACAATATTCTTTGTGCCCCTCTCTTCCACATGGATTCCTGAACCTCGACAGGAGTGGTGTAATCAAGACATCCCCGGCAGGGCTGAGTACTGCAGAGTCTCAGTTGTGACTCTTTGTGTTCATTGATGGCAAATCAAAGCTTCTCTAATGAGTGGTGAGTGAGGCCCTCATCTAGAGCTACAGCAACATGGCAACATTTTAGGGAATGGGCCTTAAATCCAATTAAAAAATGGTTGGTTATTTCCAGACTATCCATGCCATTATTATACCAATGTGCACATGTTGTAGGCAGATTGATATTGTGGCTAACAGAGTTCATAGCTGGCTGAAATTGGTGGTTACTTTCCTCCCATGGTGGAATGCAGAATACTTCCAGCGCCACAAATGCTTGTCAGTAAGGGAGAAGCTTCTAGTGGGCACCAGCTTGATTTTTCCGTGTTTGATGACATAAGTAAATGATAAATGTAACAATAGGGCCCTACCATCCAGTCATGGAGGGTAACCAATGGCTTCAGTAAGTCTGTGATGTTTGAGTGGGTCTGTGGAGCCCCTTTGGACAGTGAAGCCAAAAGATACAACCCATTCATGGTACTTGGAGATTTATTTGGTAGCATATGTTATCTAGTTAGGTTATTGTCTCTCCCATGTGGTGACTCCATTTAAACTTCTTTTACATGTGTATATATTTTAGAGAGCTTCTACAGTAGTACGTTCTATATGTCTTTCTAAAGGCTTTATTGTCTTTAGTAGTCATTTACCCCTCGCCACATCCGCTTCTCCACACTGACCTCATCTCATATCCCCTTTAACACTCCTATTCTACTAGTTTCCCCTTTATCCTTTTTATAACGTTAGATCTCATTTCCCACTCCTTGGAATACGCTTTCCTTCTCCCTGTTCCTTTACTCACTACCTAATCTCTGTGGATATTATAAATGAAACACAGTTAAAGCTTAAAAGCTGAACACTGATATATAAGAGATTCATATATAAGAGAAATCATTTAACTTTTAAGAATTAAAATTAAAAATTTGAATTACAAATTAAAATTAAATATTAAAAAAATCTTATTGAAATTTAAACACAATAAACTGTACCTTTTAAATATACATATATGAACATGAGTTTTGAATACTGTATTCTGGTATAGGTTGACATAATCAAGATTCTTGTCATTTTCATAATTTCAATCAGTGTTCTCCCATGCCCATTTATAGACAATGTCCACCATCTCTATCCCTATTTGGTAATCAGATAACCAGCCTAATCTCACCTTGAATTTTCTAGCATTTCGCATCAGTTGAGTCAAACATTTCTGGTTTCACTCATACAGGATAACACTATGAGATTTATCCATGCCATAGAATGCATCTGTAACTTTTTCTGTTACACTAGTGAATCATAATCAATTGTATGAATGTATCACAGTTTATCTACTCAACTGACAATAGACATTTGGGTTGTTAACAGTTTTGTGTGATGGAAGTAATGCTGCTATGAATGTGGGTTTATGATAGTTGGGTTGACTATGTTTTCTTTAATAATTATTTAAAAGTAAGCTCTTTGGCCATATGGCACATGTATGTTTAACTAAAAGGTAAAATATTTTCCCCAAAGTGTCTTTTCTTACCTTGTTTTCCAATACTATAACAAAATACCTGAAATTTAAAAAAAAAATTTAGAAAGTTGGTTCTGAGCCTAGAAAATTCACAACCCCTCTAGTGAGGACCTAATACTGTTTCAAATCATAGGGGGGAGTAGGAGAACCAATGAATGCAGGTGTAAGATGCAAAACATGAGGGGCAGCCTTATTTTCCCATGTGATAACTGACCCAAATCTTGTGACATTGATAGTATGCTCATGTAAGAATGACATTACATCACTCCTTAGGGCTTCACTGCCAAACAGCCCCCTACCTCTTTACGATACTATATCCAGAGTCAAACCTCAACCTAAGTTTTGGTGGGGAAAAGCCATATACACAGCTATTTTGTATTCCCACTATTAACATAGGAGAGCTGTGGTACCTCTAAATCCCCACCAACATTTGGAAATTATCAAGTATGAACTTTTAATTATCATGTACTAGTATTTCATTTTCATTTGCTTATTTACAGTGACACTGAACAAATTTTTCTTGTGTGCGTGTACATTGTGTGTGTGTGTGGGGGTGAGTGTATGTAGTTGTGGAATGGTGAGGACATGTGCATGCATACGTATGGAGACAGGAGATTGATATTGGAAGTCTTCCTTGATCATTTACATATGGTCTCCCAGTTACACAGAGCTCAGCCACATTGCTTCTCTGGCTAGCCAGCTTTCTCTTGGCATCTTTTGTCTCTGACTTCCACAATCTGGAGTTACAGGAAGGAGCCTGCCATGCATACCCATTATTCTTGTGGGTTCTGAAGACCTTCACACTTGCATTGCAGGCACTTTAATCCCCTACCTCCTCAGACACCAGAAGTTTATATTTCAAAGAGTTCCTAAAATTGTTCCATGGTTACCCTTTATGCCTAACAAAACTTTGCCTCTTTTCTGATTGCAAAGGTTTTATATTATACTTCTAAAAATACTATAGTCTTGATTTTGTGTTTTGGGTTAATGATCCACCTTTGTTAATCTTTGTGTGAGATGAGAGGTAAGGATCAGGGTTCATTACTTCAATTTGGATATCTCTTTTCTCTAGCATCTCTTGATAATATCTCATCATTAAACTCCCTTTCACATTTAATGAGTCCTTTTCTGTGGTTTATTTTCCATTGATCTATAAGTAGATCATTGTCATTGTTACACTGTAATTATTATTATAGTAAATCACGAGAACAAGAACAGCTAGATTTATGACTTTGGCACAGACAAAAGGCAGAGTATCCTACATGTAGGACAGAAACTTTGAATAAAGCCAATGGCCAAGAAGGAGAAAATGGGAAGAGAATGGGCCACAAACAAGGTATAGCTTCTCAGAACATATCCCTGTTGATCTACTTCCTTCATCTAAATCCCAATTCCCAATGTTTCCAGTATTTTGCAAAGTATGACTACCAACTAGGGAACTAACATTCAGCACATGAGCCTGTAGGGGACACTTCATATTCAAAATATAACACTCACAGACAGTGGTATATGATCCTTTCAATGTGCTGTTGAATTTGTTTTGCTAGCATTTTCTTGAAGAGTTTTTCATGAATATTCATTTAGAATATTGGTCTATAACTTCCTTTTCTAATGGTGCCTCTGTCTAACTTTCATCCATAGGTAATAGTGACATACATAATGAATTAGAGAACAAGAGACACAGCTCAGTTGGTAGAGTGCCTGCTTACTACGCACAAAGCCATTGTTTCCCTCTAAAGAATCACATATAACTTGTCATCCCCAGTAGCTGGGAGAAGGAAGCAAAGAGGATCAGAACTGCAAGCTTATCTTCAACCACATAGAGAGTTTGAGGTCATCATGGACTACTTGGTACCCTCTCTCAGAAAATGAGGAATTTGGAAGCTTACTGGGTGTGTTCATTTACAAGAAATTAAGAGAAAAATGAAGTTAATTTGCTCTCTGCTTATTTCGTGGACTGCTCCTGAGAAGCAACCCGTCCTAGGGGTTTCCTTTAATTACTAAGTGAACCTCCTTGTTTGTTAGCATACAGTTTAGGTGCTAGTCAAGAGCTTCCTTTCCTCTCTACATTTGGGAGTTACATAAATAAAACCACTGTGGCACTTTCAAACTCTTTCAGAGGGACCCACTAAAAGAGTAAGTACCCCAACTGTCACATCTGATGCTCTCAATTAGCTGTCTAATTTCCTAATGGCAGTTAGTGTTACTTCTTTGAGGAGGGGAATTATGATAACACAAGGTAGAAATTAGACAGGCAGCCCAGGGCAGGGACCTCACAAGCAGCAGTTTCAGAAATGTCCCTGGTTCTCTAGCTGGGAATGCCAGAAGGGAGCTCTAGTTTCTTATCTCCTCTTAAATAAGCATTCCTGCCTAGAAGTTATACTTAAAGATCAGAACCAAAACGCCAGCCCAAACACTATTATTCCTTCTGGAACACTGCTTTGGAACTAGATTCCTAGATTTTCATAGTGAAGGTGGGTTCTAACTGTTCTACAATTTCAGCCCATCTCCTACATGATTTTAAGTTCCCCTCTCCAAGAGGGAGAATAACACAGAACAGTAAAGACCTTTTAAGGGAAAATATTCCCTTCTGATAAAGAGCATAATATCTCTCATCTGGCTGGATTTCATTTCATTTGGACAAAGTCAATGACCTGGAAAAGGCACCACCCCTCAGGAAGGCAGGTTTACCCTCTTGTGCTAAAGTCATAGGAGGAACAATTAGTCCTTTAATGTGATAATGTACTTTTCCTTCCTGGCCCAACTTTCAGGAAGGACTCAGGATAGTACAACTTTTCCTTTACCTTTTTTCCATTTCCTTCTTTCCAACGCTGCCTAGAACCTAGCTTTTCCTGGTACTTTAGAATTCCTTATTTTCTAAAGACCCCTTTCCCACCATGTGACTATTCACAGATGTTTTAAGCAAGTAACTGTCCCTTTGAAATTACCTAGTAGTATAATATTGTTGTCAATTTCTACCTTCAGAACTCACAAAATTTGCTTTGTATGTTTGGTTGTT
Organism: Grammomys surdaster; assembly: GCF_004785775.1. Taxonomy (NCBI): domain Eukaryota; kingdom Metazoa; phylum Chordata; class Mammalia; order Rodentia; family Muridae; genus Grammomys; species Grammomys surdaster. The sequence goes on from NW_021604621.1 coordinate 2,422,983, forward strand.
CTTAGTAAGTGAATATATTTATGACTGCTACATAGTCCCATTGAATTGTTCCTTTTGTTACTATATAATGATCTTCTTTGTCTCACAAAAGGTTTTCCTCTAAAGTGCATCTTTTGTGGTAGAGCCGCCTCTTCTTTTTGTTGCTATTTACATCTATTATTGTTCCCACCCCTTTACTTAACTTTCGTCCAATGTGTGTCTTTAATTCAAACATGTACCATTTGTAGACAACACTATGCATATATATATATATATATATGCATACACACACACTCACACACACACAAACACACACACACACACACACACACACACACACACACACACACACACATATTTCCATTCAGTCATTTTGATTGGCCAGTATTGTCCACTTATATTTAAAGTCATTGTTGATAAGCGAGAACCTAAGATTGCCATTTTAGAATAGTTTCCTGATTATCATGAAGTTTTTTTTTCTTTTTCTTTCTGGCTGTCTTTCTCTGTTATTTGCACTTTGTAGTCATTTTCTTTGTTTTGGTTCTCTTTAACGTTTATGTGTCATTATAGGATTTTTGTTTGTGATTGGTTCCAGATTCTTAATATCATATAGTTACAGCTTTCTCCTTTAAATTAGTGTGCCTTCAATTGCGCTTTAAAAAATCATTTTAATTTTCCTCCTCTCCCCATTTGTTTTCTGTCTCATTTTCAGTATGATTCCATTTGAAGTGTGTGTAGTCAGTCTGCAGCAGCAAATTTTATTTCCTGACTTTTATATTAGAGTAAAAGTAATTTAGTTGTGACCTTTACAGTGTTTCAATAATCTGTATGTCTATGTGCTTACTCTTCCCTGTGAGATTTATTCTTCTATGCCTCCGCAGTGTTCTTTATCGTATTTTCATTTTAATTTGAAAAAACTCCCTTAGACATATCTTGTAAGGCAGGTCTACCACTGATGAATGCACTCAGTTTTTGTTTACCTTGGAAAGATATTTTTCTTTCAGATTTTTAAAGAACAACTGTAACAGGTATAGTGTTCACAGTTGGCTTATTATTATTATTGATATTTGGAATATGTTCTCTTACTTTCTTTTGCTAAGTTTCTGTGGTAAACTCTGGTATTCGTCTTAGGTCGGTTTTGTTATGTCCTACTTTGCTTTCTGTTGTTGTGATTTAAAAAACTGACCAATAACAGCTTGGAGAGGAAGGGGTTTATCTATAGACCCCCATTCACTATCGCTGAGAGAATCCAAAAGCAGTAATTGAAGACAGAAACCTGGAGGCTGGAGTTTTAGCAGATGCCTTGCTGTTTACCTGCTTGTTCTCAATGTGCATGCTCAGCTACCTTTTGTTTAATACCTCTCAGGACCATCTGTCCTTGTGTGACACCACCCACAGTGGTGTGTAGACCCTCCCACATTAATCATTAATTAAGAAAAATTTCCACAGAATTACCTACAGATCAATCTGATAGAGGCACCTTCACAACTTAGGTTCCATCTTCCCAGATGAATGATTAGAATTCCTTCATAGGCTCATATGTTTAAATGTTTTATCCCCGACTGATGGGACTGTTTCAAAAGAATTAGAAGTCATAACCTTGTCTTGGAGTAGGTGTGGTACTAGGTTTCAAAGGACTCCAGCAATTCCCAGTGTGTCTCTCTCTGCCTTGTGATTGTGTCTCATGATTTGAACTCTCAGTTGCTGCTCCAGTACTATGCCTACCTGTCTGCTGCCATCTTCTCTATCATGATAGTCATAGATACTATCCCTCTGAAACTGTAAGCCCCAAATAAACTCTTTCTTCCATAAGTTGTGTTGGTCATGGTATTTTATCACATCAATAGGAAAATGACCAAGACAAGGTCCCTAGCTTGTGTCTAATTGACAGAAATCTATAAAGCACAAATAACTTGTCATGGTTGCTTTTCTCCTGTTTCTTTCAAGTATTTTTAACTTAACTTTTGACCAATTATGTCTTTATGAGCTTTATAGGGGTATACTATCATTTGAGGAGTTTCTAGCGACATGAATTTGTGTTTTGTTTGGTTTGGTTTTGTTTGACAGTCTTATGGGTCAAATCCATACTGGTTTCGAAGTTGCTATGTAGATGAGTTTGAACTCGAACTCCTTGTCTTTCTGCCTCTACTTTCTGTGTGCTGGGATTTCAAGCATATGCCCAGCACCTTGGTTAGCTTCATGAATCTGGATGTCAATTTTGCTATCAATACTTCAGGAACTTTTGGCCATTACTATTATTATAAGTAAATGTTGTTGATTGGTTGGTTGGCTGGTTTTTGAGATAGGGATATGGCTCTGTAATCCATGTTGGTCTCAAACTTTATATACAGTCTAGGCCTCAAACTTGTGATTTCTTCCTGCTTCAGGTTTGTGAGTACTGGAATTGCAGGTGTTTGCCTCTGGACCTGGCATCATTATTTCTTAAATAAATATCTTGCCATTTTTCTCTCTATTCTTTACAAGAATGTCATAATTTATGCTTTATAGAGTACTATAAATGCTATAGATTTTTCCCACTCTGTCTCATTATTTTTTTATCTTCTGTATAAATGCCTATCCCTTTAGAATTACCAAGGGACTTTTTTCCTAACAAATTTAAAATATGTTGAAAATATCGTAAATTAAAAATTCATTTACTATTCAAACTCTCCAATTATCATAGGTTAACAGAGTGCACTGTGGAGTGTCATGTTTACCCTTATGGTCTGTGCTTGATTGGTTACTAAGGCTAAGTGCTGCTGCTCAGCACAGAGGGATAAAATCTTGCTTGTGAAAAAGATATATATATAAAATTCAGGTTACATTTTCTACTGACTACCTTTGGCTTTCATATTGCAAAATAAATATTGCAAATCAAATCATTATCTGTCTTAAAATTAATAGATTTTCTTCCCTGCTTAATTATTTCTACAGTTGAAATTTCATTTCATTTGTGCTTCATATATTGCTTTTCCCCCTCTCGAATCTCTATTTAATTCATGCAGGTCTCTTCTCTTTGAGCCTTTTCTTTTATTCCTGAAGTGTTTTTCTAATATCGTTGAATTGTTCATCTGTCTTCTCTTGTGGCTTATTCAAAGTGATTTTTAAAATGTTTGTCAGACAATATATTTTCAATTCTCTAAGGGTCAGATACTGAAAAATTCATGTTCCTCTTGGGAAGTCATGTTTTTGCCCACCCCCTCCCCTGCATATTTCTTTTAGTCTTGTAATGATCCCTTCACATTTAAGTGAACAGTCATCTCTTCCATATTTTAAGGACTTGTTTTCATTAGGAAATAAAATCTTTCTCTATGGGTAAACTTAGGGGTGTGGCTGAGTGGATTATGACAGTTTCAGCTTCAGAACAAATGTACATTAGAAGTTCCAGCTTTGGAGAGCTTGTAACAGAATAATATTTACGGCATTCGGGAAAATAAAATCAACATCACTGAAGATTGTCAGCATCCTTGGCAGCCAAGGATACCTGTATCAGCATCGAGGGTTCTCAGTGTTAAAAAGTGCTAGAGTCATCCTATTCTTATTTTTATCTACAGATAGAATTCACAGCTAAGAAAACCTCTCCTGGCACCAGATGTGGTAGATGGGCACATTTGCTGTGGTGTTGTTACTAGTGTGCAAGGCATGGGTATCTGTTGAGTGTTCTTGGACCTGAATTCTAGTATGAGGACATGGTGGTATATGGGACTCTCCACAAGGAAACTGGGTACACTGCCAGACCTCTAGCTAGAACAGTGGGTCACAGTGATGACTCCGGCCTTAGAAGAAGGTGCAGCTAAGCATGGGGCTAAGAAGGAAGGGTAAATTGATGGCTTTTTCTTTGTTGAGAGGACAATGGTGGCTCTCATAGGGTTGTGGTGGTTATAATGTTATATAATTTGAGTTTCCCTATCAACCAGGTTTAGTGTAAATGAAATGATATGGGTTCTCAGGGATGCACAGTGGTTGTCAAAAGCACTATGGCCATCCTTCTCTTTTCACTGGAGGGACATAAATTATTTGAGACTAGGCAGGAGAAATGCTTTCACTCTTTCCTATATGGTCCACTCTTGGGTTCTGTGCTTTGTAGATTTTCCTCCAGCATATTTTGGATTCTGGAATTCTCTCAGAAATATTTTCACTTACACTTATTTCTTTATTCATTATTTTTAATAGAAATGGGACAGTCATTATTACATTTTAATCTGTTACTTTATTGATATTACCCCATAAATTTTTATCATTGTAGTGTTTTAAAAATATTTTCCTTTTATTGAAAACAGATTTTTTTCTCATATAATATATTCTGATCACAGTTTCCCCTCCCTCTACTACTTCTACTTTCTCCCCATCTCCCTTCCCATCTGGATCCATTCCCTTTCTGTCTCTAATTAGAAAAGAACAGACTTGTAAGTATAATAATAATAATAAAATAAAATAAAACTAATACATCAGAATTGGACAAAACAAGCAGGAGGAAAAAGGCTTAAGAAAGGGTACAAGAAGCAGAGATCCATTCAGTTTCACACTCAAGAATCCCATAAAAGAACTAAATTGAAAGATATATACATAAAAGACTCATAGGGCAAAAAAGTGTGTGCATGTGTGTGTGTGTGTGTATGTAAAATAAAATTTAAAAGATTAAAAAATAAGATAATTCTTTTTAAAAATTCAGTAAAATCCTTGACACAACATTATGAGACAATGACTCTCTAATGATGCCACTGAGTTTATCTTCTAGTACTGGGCATGCAGCCTGCTCTTAAGAGTAGTCTGTTTCCCAAATGAGACCCCCCCTATTGGAGGAAATAAAATTTTCATTTGCAAGTGGTTATAAATTGGAGTCAATGAATTATATCTTAATAGTATTGAAATTTTCTACTAATGAATGAGATGGCTTCTATGCTCCTTCCACAGAGATCCTGGTATAATATTTTGGGACACTACTACATTGGTATGATTTGAAGCCAATCTTTAAAAAATGTACATTGTCTATTGAGAAACGGTTGGAGTTGAGTTGATATCAAGATCGAGATGGAGATAGAGAGATATATAGATATTTGTCATATATTTGATATCAAGATCGAGATGGAGATAGAGAGATATATAGATATTTGTCATCTGTGTTGTCTTGATAAAACCAGCATTGTAAGCAGGGGGTGGGGAATTTATATTACATGCTAATTTTAAACCATCACTTAATGTCAAGTGTAGAATTTTCAGTTCCTCCAGTTCTGTCTTATTAGAAAGAAATAACTAGGCCTCCCACACATTTGTAGTAAAGGGGTAACTTGGTCTTCATGTGAGTCACCTAACAATTGGAGTGGGGGCTGTTTCTGGCTCTGTTGTCTGCCATGGCATCTGATTCCCTTGCCTGGTTGGGCCTCAGTGGGAGAGGAGGTGATTAGTCTTGCTGAGACTAAATGTCCCAGGGAAAGGTGGAATTCAAGGGAATTGGGTTCCCCATCTCTGAGAAGAAGGGGTAGACATTCGTGATGGAGGAAGGGATTTTTAAAGGGTAGGACTGGGAGGGGAGGAGGGAGGGGACTGTAATTTGGATGTATTGTGAAAAAAGAATAAATTATGAAAATAAGAATTTTGTCAAGAAAGAAAAGGGATATATACTCAAATATATACTCATTAGAAAGAAAAGAAAGTAGTTTAGAAATGGACTTTTTTCATCACTTTGATTTGTATTTTTAGCCAAAACTTCTTACATAGTTACACACACTTAGATGTAAGAAGTTCTTGCCAGGAGGCTGTTTTTAGGGCACACTTGAACATTACAGGAAGAAAAATGGAATTTGATGAGACATTGGCTGTTTTTGACACAGTTCTCCTAAGTCTTGGGATAACTGAGGAAATGTATGATGATATTTTATTGTATTCTGTCAATTACCTTGCAAAGCAATGCTCCCCAAAATGTGATTCATATTAAGAGAAATGCCATTAAGAGAAATGAAAAAGAAGTGGAAGAAAACCTGGTAAATGAAATTATGAATTAATATATGTATGTATACTTATCTATACATTTCGAGGGTGTTAGTATACTGATTTAAAAAAAGAAACTTTAGGGCTGGAGAGATGGCTCAGTGGTTAAGAGCACTGACTGGACTTCCAGAGGTCCTGAGTTCAAATCCCAGCAACCACATGGTGGCTCACAACCATCTGTAATGATATCTGATGCCCTCTTCTGGTGTGTCTGAAGACAGCTACAGTGTATTCATATATAATAAATAAATAAATCTAAAAAAAAAAGAAACTTTAAAAAATAGGTATGAAGAAAATTATTAAGTAAATTAAGTACTCTTACTACTATGTTGTGAGAAAAAGAATTGAATGCCTGAGGTCTTGGAGACTTTAGAACAGGAGATTAACATTTGGAGCCACTACCCTCAGAGACAGCAGTGAGTAGAAATAGAGGCCACTCAGCTAAGACCACCTACATTGAATCCTGGGAGCCTCCAGTATCTCAGGTCTCTGGAACTTCCTAGAGACACCACCCCCTACCCCCTTACAGCTGCATATTTCCATTCATTCTCCTGGCCCTCTGGGTCTTCTGTCTCTCCCCCCACCCCTCCCCGGACCCTGCCCCATCGCACCTAACCCTGCATTCTCATTCCCCTTCCCGCTCCCCTTTCTCACCCATTTCCCTCATCCTTCTGCCTCCCGTGACTATTTTGTTCCCTCTTCTAAATGGTATTGAAGCATCCTCATTTGGGCCTTCCTTCTTGTTAAACTTCTTACAGTCTGTGGGGTGTATCATGAGCATTCTGTACTTTTTGGCTAATATCCTCTTAACAGGGAATACATTTCTTGTTAAACTTCTTATAGTCTGTGGGGTGTATCATGGGCATTCTGTAACTTTTGCCTAATATCCACTGATCAGTGAGTACATACCATGCGTGTCCTTTGGGTCTGGGTTACTTTCTAGTGGACTTAAATAGATGCAAACGCCCATAGCCAAGCATTAAATGGACGTTAGGGACTGGCCCTGGAGTAGACGGGAACCAAAAGAGTCAACAAACCTCAAACCCTGGGAGATCTCAGAGTCTGAACCAACAACCAAAGGACATACCTTGGCTGGAGCAAGGACCCCAGCACATATGTAGCAGTCAGGCATCTCGGTCTTCATTGCTGCCTTATCTGGCCTGACTGGGAGGAGATGCACCTAATCAGGCTGAGACTAGATGATGATGGTGCTGGAGTGGGAAGATACCCAGAGGTCTCCACCCTCTCAGAGGGGAAGGGAAGTGGGATGAAGGGAAGGAACTCTGTGAGGGAGGGACTGGGATGGGGAGCATTGTTTGGGATATTAATTAATTAATTAATTAATTAAAAATAAATGGAGGCCACAACCCAAGAAAGGCTGGGGAAAATCCTAGCACTGTGTCCAATAAATAAATGAGTTACAGCAGAATGTCACTTTTGTCTGATAAACTACAACAGTGGTACTTAACAATCAATTACTTCAATAAAACATTTTAAATTTGACATTTTGAATTAATTTTAATCAACATTTTAATCCAAATAAAACAGTTTGAATTAAGACATTTCTCTTAATATGAATCACATTTTGGGGAACATTGCTTTCCAGGATAATTGACAGAATAAAATAAAATATCAAAAGAATTGTAATAATTTCAAACATAATAAAACATTTCTTTAGTGTAAACTGCACAATATATGATTCCCTATTTTCAGAATTCACAGAATGTAAGATATATCATTCATTACAAAACAGAAAAGCAAAGAAAACTATGTTAGGAAAGGGGAGTACTGCTGGCTAGTGCAGATAAAGTGATCTCTTAACATTTCATTGTCAACATTATGTATAAGGTGTTTGTATGGTTATTCTGATGTGAGTTTATATTTAATTTGTTTTATGAGTTTGTATATTCATTGTCTGTTTGTTTGCTTGTTATTTTTCTCTTACTGAAACAACAAGTTCTAGAACTTTACAAGAAGCCAACAGAAGTGGATGGGTGGGCAACAAGAACGTCTCCATTTTTGTTTGTTTGTTTTTTTTTTTTTGATCCTTACTTCACCTGCCAAATCAAGATAAATGATGAGTATATTTTTTTTACCCCTTCAAGCTAAGGCATCCATGATTCTGTTTCCTGGCCCTGACATCCATCAACCTGATGAAAGCTCAGTTAATTTCAAGACTAAACATACCACAACTCTTTCTGACTGCCTTTACTTAAAGGGCTGAAGATAAAGTCCAGGCCTGAAAAAAGATTGAGGTGAAAATGGGTAGAAAGAAGAGATGAAAAAGATCAGGAGGCACCTATGTGTCTTAAAGCAAACTATACTGTAAGCAGAGGATTTATCTTACATGCTAATTTTAAATCAGCACCCAATGTCAGGAGTACAATTTTCAGTTTCTCCAGTTATGTCTTATTAGAAGGAAATGAATTGGTGTGTCTGCAGACTTATCTAGAATTCCATGGGAATAAGATCACTCAATATAACAGCAACATGCCAAGTGTCACTTGTAAAATTTGTTGTTGAGCAGTCTCATTATCAACTGAAGCACAATGTCAGGCTAGCAAGAGGCAGGTTCAGTTGTTGATTAGCGATATCACACACAAGTCAGCACATGTTTTTTCGGTGAATTCTGTTGCAGCCCGTATGACATGTTACTGCTTAAAAAATCTCAACCATCACACATTCCCCAAATCCTTTTTACTTAGGTGTGTCTCATGATCATTGAATGATGTGAACTTATAGACCAACATAAATCAAGCCAGAATCATCCATGGCAAAAGCTGTTACTTGGCCTTACTTTCTTTTGCAAGCAGTTACTGGGGGGGGGGGGGCAAAGTACATCTCAATGTGCATTACCTAATTGGATCTGGGAAAGATAATAGAAAGTAAATGCTGATTATCTGCTAAAGTTATTGTTAAAGGGAAACAAAGTCCCTTCTCTCTCTTCCTTTTCTACCATCCTTTTCAATCTCTCCTATCCCTGGTTCTCTCTCTCTCTCTCTCTCTCTCTCTCTCTCTCTCTCTCTCCCTCTCCCTCTCCCTCTCCCTCTCCCTCTCCCTCTCCCTCTCTCTCTCTCTCTCTCTGTGTGGGTGGGTGTGTGTTCTTTCCAGTAACTTTTCTAAATGAGTATACTAAAAATACTATGCTGCAAACATACAGCAGGGAACAATAGTACAGGTATATCAGAGCTGAATTCCCTGAACTTTAGAGACTTTTGACATCAGGAAAGATCTACATAACTAGTATTTCAATGTTGATTCTTTTTTAGATGCAAAGAGATGGGAATCAAACAGCATGGATGACCTCTTGACCTTGCTGAAGTGTACATCTGATACTTGAACTATTAATGTCTGTTTGCTCAAAGATTAAAGCATGAAAATTAATAGGAAATTCTTTTCAGACAATGAACAACATGAATCACTGTATTTGGGGTCTAAATAGAAAGAAGCGAGTGAAATAAACCCTGAATTTCTATCTCAAGCCATTTTCTGGGCCATAGTGCAGCGATGGTAAAATCTAAGCACAACTGCAGTGCTTGGACCCAGCTGAAGACACATAGAAGAATCCATTTTGCTGACACAGATTGTGCGGAGCGTGCAACCCAGAGAAAGAGTGCTTGCTCCCCTGTACTCTATGTTTATAGATCAGTCCTGCTGCATAGCCAGGAAGATATAAGTTAAATAATTCTCAGAATGCCCAGGAGACTTGAATACATTAAGTTTTCTACCAACCAGGCCAAGGAGCCTTAGGACCTAGAACACTCAGTTGGAAACCAAGGAGCTTGCCAATAAGGACTAAATAAGCCAAAAATACAGACTGTTTTAGGAGTGATAGCAGCGAGATGATGGAGGTGTCTAACAATGTTTCCCATAGCTACACTGACTTTGACAACTGTCACCAGATGAGAGTATTTTTATGCAAGTCCAGGAATCTCATGGAGAAATTCCAACACCTTTCACACAAATAATTCTGAAAAGCAATACATAAAAAAGCAAGAGAAAACATTCGTAGTAGTAGTAGTCGTAGTGGTGGTGGTGGTAGTAGTAGTAGTATTTCCATTGCCTATGTCAACTATCCCCATGGCCATACAGCTCAGTTCCAAATGAGACGTATACAGTCTGTGTGCTCTTTTATTGGGAAACCAAGAGCATAGTTAATGAGCACCTGGCTACTGAATTGATTCAGGGTGCTGTTAAGGAAACTCATTATTCCCATTCTACCTAGAATATTAAGGTGATTGGCATGGTTCAGAGGTTTGTGTGAGACTAAGACAAGAAAACACAGGAAAAGACTTTTCTGTTCTATGGACTCAGTAAGCCTTCATGTGAGCCAATTGGGAAATAAAAGAACATAGCCAGTCCCAAAGTTAACAGAAGAAGTAAATAATGAAAACAGAATACAAGTAAAACAAATGAGAAAAACAAACAAGAAAATTAGCAAAAAGCCATGTTTGGGGTTGGGAGTGTGGATTAAGAATAACAAAACTGTCAAGTCTTTAGCTAGTTGAGCTAAAGTACATGCAAACTGAAGTTCCCAGAAAAAAAGGTCATGTCTATGGTGAAGACTGTGTGTAGGTTGATTGGACTTTCATGATCTTGGAAAATGAGAATGTTGCAGATCGAGAGACAAAATTATATTGGTCTATCTTTAATACCTTTAAATTTATCATTCCCCTGTATCAGATCTAACATTATTTTTAAAAATTAAACCTTTTTACAGTGTATATATATGCATTGTAGATTGCATTGTATTGCATAGAAAACTTAGACACAAGTATTTTTTATATATATGCACATATATCTGTAATATTATATTACATACATAAATATATTAGCCATATAGGTTATATATAATATACATAAATATATTATAATATGCTACACATATAATATCTTATGTCTATTTTATATTTCATGTAATCATTTAACATATATAATTACATATACAAAATAATATCTATGTATGTACACATATATGCATGTATTTTATATATATAACAAAGTGGCTGATCACGATAACCTAAAATTTTTTGACAATCTGGTAAAACATTTGGAATGTATTGTTAGCCAACCACTAATTTCTACCAGCCCCAAAGCTGAGCTGTCATAAGATAACATTTAAATTCTATAATAGAGTTTTCCCCACTTGGCTACACACTGCCAGTACCCAGCATTGTATTTAGTAAATGCTTTGAATTATGATTTTATTTTGTGACTACAAGAGTTCAATATAAACATGTTATTTGTGGAAAACTGAATCCATGCTTCTGCTGTATGGCCGTGTAGATTCGATTCTTAATAAGCTGTTTCCCTGGAATGAGAGCTGTGTTTTGCATCAAAATAGATGACATAAGAAATGCAAAAGGAGATGTTGCAACTGATACAACAAAAATAAAATGGTCATAAAAACTACTATGTCCACTTATATGCAAATGGGAAGAAATGGGTTGATTACAAGAAACATACCATCTACCAAGATCAGTCCATAAAAACAGAAAATGTCAGCACTCTGACAAAGTAAAAAGATATTTCCATTAAGTTAGTGATAAAAACTTTTTTCTTAAAAGAAAGCCAAGAACCTGATTGCCTCACTGGTAAATCCTACAAAAACTTTCAAAAAGAATAAATACCAATCCCTCTCAAGATCTTCCAAAGATTAAAAAGAAGGATACACCTCTGAACTTATTTTATCACTTCATTACTGTTATCAGATGTCCAAAAATGTTTCACCAATGATGTGGAGCATAGGGAACACCTACCTGGAAAATGTTAATGAGCATATAAATTAGTGTAGCAATTATAGAGCATGCAGAGTTTCCTCAGAAAATTAAGACAAAGCCAATACATAATCTATCAATCATATCACTATATGTAGAGAGTGAAGCTTCTGATTCAGAGACATCTCTGTACTTCCATGCTCATTCCAACATTACTCATAATAAAGGAGATAGGAATATAGGAACATATTATGCATGTGTGATAGCATAATATTCAACATTTTAAAGCAAATCATGTTGCCATGGTAACACACACTTGTAATTCCAGCATTTGGATTGCTGAGGCAAGGAAACAGAAAGCTTCAAGCTATGCTGGGCTATCTAGCTAGATCTTGTGTTTGAAACCAGTAATAATAGCAATAAGAAGAATGAAATCTGCCCATTTGTGACAACATGGATGAACCTGGAAGACATTCTGCAGAGTGAAAAAAAGTTAGGCACAGAAAACCCAGGTATTGTATTATTTCACTTCTACATGGAAAGGAAAAGTTAGAACTACAAAAATAGAAAGTAGAATGGTGTTTAGAAGAGGTTATAGACTATATACAGATTGGTTAAAGCATAAAACCATTAATGTTTTAGCACAATTAAGTTATACAGACATAATGTGCAGTATGTTGTATACAGTTAATGCATATATATATTGTGGGTGTGTGCTAATAAAAGTAAATCTTACAAATTCTCATCACAAAATGACGGTGGATATATTGGTTAATTTGACTGTGGTTATAACTACGTATTGTATACTAATATTAAAACATTCTTATTTGTCAGTCACTCATCAGGAAAGATGAAAAATAAAAGACCATCTCAAATACTAAAAGCCCCAGACAAGCAAGTCAATAGTCTTCCAGAGAAGCATCCAATAGTTCTTAAAGGAAGACAAGACTATCCCACACTCAACTGCATGATATTCACAATTGAAACCTCAAATAAAAGCAAAATTAGACATTCATATCAGTGGGACAATATGACCCATACATTCAAGGAAGTAATCTAATAGGAACAGATTCAGAATTCCAGAAGAGATGAAATTAATTAAGAGAGGCAAAACAGGTATAAATATGTTCAAATATTAAAAGTAGCACATAAACATAAGGAGAAAGTAAATAAAAATATTTACGAAGAAAAATAATTATGAAATTATGTAAGAAAAACAAAATATCTATCTAAAAAATGCATTGTCCAAGGTTGCCACAAAATTAAGTACGTTTGAAGAAAGCCAAGATGCTAAAAGATTGAGCAAGCATCGGCTTTCAAGACGGAAGCCGAGATAGAGAATTCAAAGATAATCATGTCAGAGGGAATGTGTAGGCAAATGACAGAGTTCTTATAAGCATGAGATGTTATGAAAATGACAATAACTCAATGTGGCTATACCATAGAGTGTGTAGGAGTGTGGAATAATTAAATTATAAAGCAGTAAAGTGTACAAAGAAAGACCTTCCATGCTGTGTCAAGAAAGCGAAAGTTATGCTGTAGACAATGAACAAGCATGTAAGATTGTGGAGTGTTTGATGTGATCAGTGGTGCCTTCAAAAGTAAGTGTGGATTGCTATAGAAAATTGACTGCGGTGTCAAAGAGATACTCTGTGAAGGATTTCAAGAAGGAAGAATGAAGGGACAAGAAAGCCTGTGCAGTGAGTAAAACAAGAACATACCAATTGGCTACCTAATACCAAATGGTCAGCACTGAAAACATACATGCAAGTAACATTTTACAAGTTGAGAAGGATATATATATATATATATATATATATATATATATATATATGGATATGAGTATATTCAAGGAGCTATAGCTATATATGAGAGAGTTTGGAAGATGGAGAGGAAAGAAAGTAATGTAACTAAATTATAGCCTCAAAGATAAGCAAAGCAAAAAAAAAAAAGACAGAAAATTTGTAAAATTTTATCTTTCATGGATGTGGGCCTATATATGTATACAAACATGTGTGTATGCATATTTGCATATGTTTGGTTTTCACATGTGTGCATGTGGGTTCATGTGCAAGAATATCCAGGTAGGATATCTCTTGAACCCACAGCTTACCAATTCAGGCAGTTAACTAGCCAGCTTGCTCCAGGGATTCCTTGTATCGGCCTCCCAAATGGATGGCCTTCTAAATGGGCCACTGCACTACGCCTGCTGGGAATTTCCTTGAATTCTCGGGATGTGAATCGGGTTAGAATGGCACATAGTTTATTCATTGATCTAACTCTCAAGTCCCAAATCTGTAGATTTCAAACAGAACTCATGATTTTGTGCTAGGATTTTAGACAATCTAGAAAGAGGGAGACTGCGTATGATAAAGGAGCAGAATGGTTTTGAGGTTTCTGCTGTGAATAAACAGGAGACTACCGTCTTAGGGTCACTACTGCTGTGAAGAGACAACATGACCAAGGCAACTCTTACACAGGAAGACATTTAACTGCAGCTTGCTTCCAGTTTCAGAAGGCCAGCCCATCATCATCTTTGCTGGAAGAATAGCAGCTTGCAGGCAGATGTGTGTCAGCCAGAAGACTACCACTTCTGCACTGAGAGGAACTTGAGCACTAGGATCTCTCAAAGCCCGCCTACACAGTGACACATGTCCTCCAACAAGGCCACACTTACACAAACAAGGCCAAACCTCCTAATAGTGCCACTTCCCACGGACCAAGCATTTTCAAACCACTACGACGACTATGACTGGGAATGCTAAAACAAATACTCTCTGGAGGACACAGAGCTGAGCATCCTCAATTTTAAGATGCTGTGAAACATCCAGGCAGAAAGAGAAACTGTAAATCAGATACAGTTAGAAGCTCCCACAGCGTGGTTGTGTAGAGACATGCACATGGAAAGTTTATTAAAAAATTATCTTTAATCTTTTTTTATAGTCCAGTCTTTATTCCCCTCCTGGTCTGCCCTCCGACAGTTCCTCATCCCATTCCCCCTCCCCTGTCTCCAAGAGGATGTCACCAACCCCCATTCCCACCCTGACAGGCCTCCCCATTCCCTGGAACCTCAAGTCTCTCGAGGGTTAGGTGCATCATCATTCATTGAGGCTGGACCTGGCAGTCCTCTGTTGTGTATGTGTTGGGGGCCTCAGAACTGTTAGAGTAGGCTGCCTTGTTGGTGGCTCAGTAATGTGTAGATTCATATAGGAAGCAGTAGCAGGAGAAAAAGATCAAGAATAGCAACATGTAATGATCAATAGAGTAACAAAATCAGTCACAGAACTAGGAGAGAGTGTACTTGTAGAGGCTGTGAAAGATGCAGTGTGGAGGGGAGTTGCATACTGCTGAGAGGCCAAGTAGGGTTTTCGGACTGGAGGAAAAGAGGCTTTCTTTTGTTTGTTTGAACCTGGTTTAATCAATAAATCTAGTAAGACAGGTTTCAGCAGAGATAAGAGCAGACATATATTGCAGAGGATTGAAGAGTAACTCAGAGAAAAAGACAAAGCCACTGACTGCCAAACGCTCTTTTAAGCTTAGTTGTAAAGAGCATTAAAGGTACAATAGGAGGGACACTGTTTAAGGTAAGTGATTTGTGTAACATACAGGATTTTAGTATATGCTTCTAAGCAAAGTACATCCAGTGTGAAAGGAAGAATTAAAGCATATAACTGGATAAGGGGTTTTGATGGAAAATTACTGTGGGGGGCAAATCACTAGTGGGATGTTTGATCCTGGAAAAATAAGAGCAAAAGTAGCAAGGATAAAAGGTTAGTTGTGAGTTCTTGAAGATAATTTTTAATTTCTTGATTAAAAGAAAACAAAAACAAAACTATGATCCTCTTGGTAACAGATAACTGCTTAGGAGGCTCATCCCCAAAGAAGACTAATTCTGCTGTCAGCATTCTTTAGTTGCCCTGTGAGATTTCTCCCTTCCACACTAGCATGTCAATTGCTGTTGTCACTGTCCAGGTCTTGCTTAGGCAACCATATTGTGCCATATTGTTGTGGTATCATGGGAACTACTTCCCTAGAATTTCTAGGAAACAGAAACTGACAGCAGACTCCCAGTTCCTCTGACTTTGACCTCCTTTCTGCCTGTTCTGAGATTTTTCTCCGAGCCTTGTTGTAGAAGTTATGTTGTCGACGTACCCACTGGGGCTGTGTTCCCTGCATCTGGACGAGTTATAGTTTCCTGTAATTGTCTCCATATGCTGCAAACTGAAGTTCTTTTGATGAGGAGTGAAAACTATACATCTCTGTAAATATAAGCATAAATATTTAGAATGTAGCTAGGAATCATGGTCTAGCTGAGTAGCATTACTAGATTCTTTTCTATGATCCATAATCTCAGTAGCCTTGGGCAACTGTCTAGGTTTCCAGTACCAGGTATCATTTCCTCTTGTTACAGGTGTTAGTAGCAAAAGAAAAGTGGTGACTTATCAGAAAAAAAATGATTATTAATTTTGAGGTTATATACAAAGTTGGAAAAGTTACCATGAAAACATGGTCCCTTCCAGGGTGCTTATGTCATTTTAGACACTGGTTCCATATATCTTAGGCTTAAAAGTAAAACAACATGGATCTTCATATTCAGTGGTTGTTGTTGGCAGGACATTTGCAGTGCAAGTATGGTAGATGTGTTACTAGGCTTGAGAATGAAATATGAGACACAGGAAACCAAACAAAGTGATCAAAGTACCTGAACTGCATATCAACTATGAAGATGTAGATAGACTGAGACTAGGAAACGGCAAGTGTTCTTGTGTCTCAAGGATGCTAAAGAACAAGTTCAAAGGAAGTGAGGAAATTTGAATGGAGTGATGTTAGGATGCTTTAGTCAGAGCATGAAAGTTTTGGGATACATTTTCTAGAAGTCAAATAGTTCAGTATGATGACAGTCTAGAAACTGATCATGAATAAGTTGAGTCAAAGTCACAGACAAACATGGGAACATCAACATATCAAAGAACTAATGTTGAACTTCTGCAGAGGCTGCTGCAGATTGGTAAGGGCTCTCATCTACCTAGTTCCTCAGGGACCTATTTCCTTCCATCTTGTAACCCTGGTAACTCAACTCTATTGCTAAAATTAATGCAACAGGGTAAGAAAAGAGACAAATCAGATGGGTATTTTGATTCTAAACTTGGATGAAGTTTGGAAATAATATCCACTATTTTACCTTATCGTTTACTAGTTACACGAGTTCAAATGACCCTATTCAAATTACAAGAATGACTTCGAACTATAAGGGAGCCTGTAGAATATTTGGACAATCTTTTTCAGGTCAGACAACAGGAATGAGAATAAGGGAAGGAACTAGAATCAGAATATAGGAGGAATAGGAACTATATTAAGTCTGTTGGCTTTTACCCTGAAGGCAAACTGATAAAGGGCCATGTTTTCTTTCTTCTTCTTCTTTTTTTAAAAGTGTGCTATAGGAACATTATTTTGCCAATGGTATTCAAAATGCACTGAAGGAGTGGTGGTTATTGGAGGATTAGAAAATAAGTAGGAACTGTGAGCTAATGGCATCCTGACTAAGGGTAGTTTTAGTGGGAATACAATGTCACAATACAACACAATACCAGGGCACACTAAGGGAGGTAAAATCAGTAAACTTTGATAACAGTTGTTGCATATTTTATCTTCCTTTAGCACAATCCTCAGAAGGACCAGCTTGACCTTGGACAGGAATGGGAGAAAAGAGAAAGATATTTATGGAAGAGTTCAAAATGGTAGAGTAATGGGCAGAAAGATTAAAGGTAAAGGGGAAATGTGGGGAAACAGCCTGCAGAAAGGACACAATGGATTCCAGGCACTCATGATCTCTAAGTTGGGAGGTAAAAGGCAACAGCGATTAACTGCAGCTGAAGTCCACACACTGCCTCTTCTGGCATTTCCCTTAAGAGTTGGAAAACTCGAGAACTACCGTGCCAAATTAGGATGTATTCATTCTTATTGTAGGCTTTGCCAATAATGTGTTTCTCCATATAGAGCTGTTTTTTTTCTTTTATTGAAAATAGATTCTTTTCATACAGTATGCTCTGATTATGGTTTTTCCTCCCTCTACTCCTTCCAGTTTCTCCCAATTCCCTCTTTCATCCAGATCCACCCTTTTTCTGCCTCTCTTTAGAAAATAAACAGACGTCTAAGGGATAATAATAAAATAAAATGCATACAAATATATATACAAGTCAGATTATGACAAAACAGCCAAACAAGAAAAACAGAGCCAAAGAAAAAGCACAAGAAATGCACATAGATACAGAGACAAACATATTCTCACACACAGGAATTGCATAAAAACCAAAACAGGAAGAAGCGATAATACATAAGTAAAGGAACTGTGCAATTAAAAAAAAAATGCCTTTACTTTACATGAGACAAAGATGCCAAAGAGTTTATTTTGTTTTGGCCATCTACTGTTGGTCATAGAGCTGACCCTAAGAGTGGTTTGATTCTCCAAAGAGACTCACTTGGAATAAACTAATCATTCATTTGCATGTGCCTATCAATTTGAGATACCTTCTGGGTTAGGGATGACAGCATGTGTCCATTTCTACTTTCAGCTCTAGGACCCCGTTTGGTGAAGATTTGTTCAGTTCCTGTAAATGATGCCACAGTCCCTGTGAATTAATATGTGTTGCAGCCCTGTTCTGTCAAAAAGCCTTAATTCTTTGGTGTCCTCCATTCTTTCTGGATGTTACACTTTTTCTGCCTCATCTTCTGAAGAATCCTGAACCTTAGAGGAAGGATTTGATGATGACTTTTCTTTTAGGACTAAGTGTTCCAAGGTCTGTCATTCTTAGTGTAGTGTCTGGCTGTGGACTATTTATTACTATCTGCTGCAGGAGGAAGCTTCTCTGATAATGGATGAGCAAGGCACTGATCTGTAAGTATAGCAGATTGTTATTAGAAATCATTTTATTGCTAGATTCCTTTAGCAGACCAGCAGTATTTAGTTTTATCCTAAGCCCCTGGCCTATTTGCTCTCAAGTTCTTGGTCATTTAAGCAGCGTTGAGTATGGATTCCATCTCACAGAGTGGGGTTTAACTAAAATCAGATTTGTTAGTTACCCTACAAGCTTTCTGCTACTATTGTACCAACGTGTCTTAAAATCAGGTCACTCATATGGATCATATGATTTTTACCTTTCTTTCTTGGTAGCCTGCAGAGTATCATCCAGTATCATGAATACTAGTCCATAGTGATGGAGGCTCTAAGTAAGCACCATCACGACTTTTCCATGTCCAGTAAGTTGGATAGGTGTTGTCTTTAGCAATAGAAGCCTTATCTTCAGTTTGTGGTCAGCCACCAATAGCCTTGGCAACAGCATGTGTTGTTCTGGAGCTCCCATGGGTTACCTTAGGGCAATAATTCAATTAGATGTAACTCAATCTCAGTAATAGAATCTTCATTTGGTGACAAGAGATGGCCATTGGGGGCTCCATTCCTTGTTATTTGGCAGTTTCATTTAAATTGCTTTCATATATGTATAATTATAACAAGCTTTTACTGAATTAGGTTTTCATTTAACTCCTAAACTGGCCCTTAGTTTAGCAGTTCCTCCCTATATTACCCTTTCCCCCCTCGTTTGATCCTCTCATTCCAGACCCCATTTATTAATTGCTAACCTTGTTGCCTATGCTAACAATGTTCTGTTCAGAAAGATATCTGTGCCAATGAGTTCAAGGCTATTCTCCACTTTCTCTTCTACCAGATTCAGTGTACCTTGTTTTATGATAAGGCCTTTGATCCATTTGCTGTTAAGTTTTGTCCAGGGTGATAAGTATGAATCTATTTGGACTCCTGTACATACAGCCATTCAATTTGGCCAGCACTAATTGCTGAAGATGCTGTCTCTTTTCCAGTGTGTCTTTGCAGTTTATAAAAAAATCAGGTATCCATGAGTGTATGGATTTATTTATGGGTCTTCTATTCTACTCCATTAATCAGCGAGTCTGTTTTGTGCCAATATAATGCTGTTTTTATTACTGTAGTTTTGTAGTACACTTTGAGAACTGGAATGGCAGCACATCCAACAGTACTTTTATTATACAAGATCACTCAAAATGCTCCTGTTTTGTTTTGTTTATAATGTGTTATATGAAGATGAAAATTGTTCTTTCATGTTCTGAAAAGAATCATGTTGGATGTCCAATTTCCTCAGTATCTTTTATGAAAGAGGTCATGCTTTTACCAATGTCTTTTTATTGGCACCTTGGTCAATAATCTGGTGACTATAACTGAAGAGGTTTGTTTCTGTGTCCTGTATGCTATTCCATTGATCTAAGTGACTGTTTTGGTAAAGTACTATTTTAGGTACTATGGCTCTGTAGTATACTTTGATATTAGGTGTTGTTATACTCTAAGTATTCCTCCTGTTGTTCAGAATCCATTTGGCTACTCAGGGTCTTTTGTTTGTAGCTGCATTTTTTAAGTGAAGTTATAGAGAGGATTTAATAATGATTCCTTTTCACTTTTCAGGCTAACTTGCTATGCTCTTACAAGTCCTATACACATTTGTACTTTCAACATTGTTTAAAATCCTATCTCAAAATATCTGTATCCATAGCTTAGTCTTGCAGGATTATTGGACTCCAAAAAAACTCTACAACATGAACGAAAGGGACTAGAGGTCGCTTTCTGCTGAATCGAAAGCTGAAAACAGTGACTCAACAGAGTTTTACAGGAAAACAAAGCACTGGTTTGCTTCAGAAAAGAAGACACTTATGACATGTTACGGATGAAGGAGATAAAGTGTGGAGGCTGAGAGTCGAAGGACAGCATTATGAACTTATGGAAGTGCATAAAATTGAGAGTAACTGTTTTATAGGGAACTGGAGAATAGTGGTATTGGAGCTGGAGAGATGGGACTGATTCAGAATTTGCCTTAGAAGACATAAACAAGATATCCTTCTTAATTGTGCAAAGTACAAGCAAAAATAAATTGAATATAGCTATGTGCACTTTATACATTATTAGCTCATTTAATTCTTAGTCTTGTCTTCTGAGATCAGTGCATTCATTATACCCACTCCAAGAATAAAACAAAGATGAGGCAGGCAGGAAGAGTTAAGTGACTCTTCCAATGATTTCAGAGCAACAGAACTGGGACTCAGTCCCAAGATAACTATCTCCAGAGCTTATGCTCCTAAACACTGGAGTACTGACTTACACCAATGTAATGTGCCTTCCTGGCTTAAGTAAATAAAGCACTACATGCACTAGTTAGATGAAAGAAAATTGATTGAGGAGGAAAAGATACACTAGTAAAATACACATACATATACACATTAATTCTACTTTAAAAGAGAAGTGATTATTTCTGATCCTGAAAACCAAAGAATACATTAACTGTTCTTTGCTGATTCCACTTAATTAGAGGTTAGAAACACTGAACATTATGTATGAAACAAGTACAAGACTACAGAAGACAAAGAGAGAGCAGGACAAATGGTGACCTTGGGACCCATGGCATAACACAATAGTGAGTTCCCTGTATTTTTTTGTTTGCCTTATATATCCCAGACATGAAACTGAAGGGGATTTTGACTAAGAAATACCAATGAGGAGAAACAAAAAGTTCCCAATAAATGCCTATACTCCTTAGCCAAAGGACAAGAAAAGGGGACAGCTTAGCGAGCCAGAAAACTTTTAGATAATAACTATTATTCTACTCTAGCCAAGCACCACTAAAAAATCTGTGACCCCCATCCCACACATGCCAGTAAAGGACATGTAGGCTGCCTTCAAGCCCTCTCAGGGCTGTAACCAGGCAGCTAAATATCAACAGGCTGTGGTGAGAGAAGCCCAAGTAGGGAACTGGGATTTTTATCATTGCAAGCTGGAAATAAAGACACCACCTTGAATATCCACATGTCAGTGGAGACCTGGACTTCTATCAGCATCCCACAGTAATGAGGTATCCTTCCCCCTCCCTGTTGCAGTGGGTTCATAGGAAACAGTAAAGCTTGAGAGCTTTCCTCACAGATCAGCAATACTAAGTTCACCCTTACCCCAAGGCAGATTGTATCCACTATCAAAGAGATACTTGCACAGTCTATTTGTATTTTCCCTCCACTACCCACAATAGATACAGTGCCATGTGTAAAAAGTAACAATTGCCTTATCCTTCTCACCTGGGAAGTTTTTGTGCAAACGCTTAAGGCACTAGAAGGCCCACCCCTCTGCAAGAGTAAGGAACATACAAAAAAGTATCAAAAGAAGGTGGACCTTCAGCCTCACCTGGAAGTAATCAGGGAAATGCCCTCTCTCAAAGCACTTTGAGAAGCAGTCAAATTAGAAGTTATAAATAAGATATCAGAGTCGGATATAGTACACACACACAGTGTATCCAGGTTTTAGTAAATTCGATCATTGTTCCTACAACTAAGAAGATCTCAAACTCAGGTTAAAGACAATGGATACATGACACCAAGATGACAATGATATTAGAATTTTCTCCCAAATGCTTTAAAAACACTCCAATATGCAGTTAGTTACTTTAGAAAACAAGCTCTAATGATAACTTTTAATTATCTACATTTATAAGGCATAAGGTGATATTTTAATACTGATCAAAGCAGAATATTTAATATTTCAATCTTTTTTTTCATTACAATGTGTCTGGAGCCTTCTGATACTTTTCTTCTGGTTATTTATAAAGACACTCAGGGCAGACTGTTTCTGTACATGAAAGACATCTGCATGTTACTGCTGCACTCTCCACAGTAGATAAGCTATGGAATCAATCTATATGCCCATGAATGGATTAATGTTTAAATAAAATTTGGCACATACACTTATAAATTGGAACCAAATAGAAACAGATGCTTAGCAAAGAAACAGGAAATTTCAAAAAAGAAAAAAACCAAGTGTTCAAGAATTTCAGCAAACCCAAATGACAAAACTCAAAGAAATTTATACCAAGCCATATAACCAAAGTTCTGAAAATGTAATAACAGAATATATTGCTATGATGAGGCATGGCACCTTATGTTCTGGGCCCAAACAAATTCAATACCAGTAATTTTCACACATAAAATATAGAGAGCAAAACCTACTACTACAGAAGCTTTTAAAATACCAATAAAACTGCCAACCCACATTATTATACCTAGTGAAAACATACTTCACGATTGTGGAGGAAATTAAGTCATTCCCAAACAAAGAAAAATGATCCTCCCTAAATAATGTTTTCTAAATGGCAATAAAAGAAGGAATAATTAAACTCCAGGAAGGAAAAGAAAACAAGAAAAAAGTAAAAAAGTCCATAAATACCTTATTTTTCCCTCACATTTAGTGTTCTTATTATTCTCAATTTTTGAAGCAAAATGTATAACATTTCCTGGTGTGACTCTAAATGAATACTAAAGTAAGCTATACTAAGGTAGAGAAAAGAGAATACAAAGAGGGAAAACAGAATGAACAATCAACCAGAAAGCAACCCTAATATATCAAAATCAAAATTGCATTAAACAATCTAAGTCTAGCAATTAAAAGACTGGAAGGCTGGAAGAAAAAATGTAACCTAATCATAGGCTAGCTACCATTATATTCATACACTCTTGCTGATGCCAAGAAACACTTGCTGACAGGAGCCTGGTATGGCTGTCTCCTGAGAGGCTCTGCCAGACCCCGACAAATACAGATCTGGATGCTTGCAGCCAACCATCAGACTGAGCTTGGGGACCCCAAGGGAGGAGTTAGGGCAAGGACTGAAGGAGCTGAACAGGATTTCAACCCCATAGGAAGAACAACAATATCAACCAACTAGACCCCCCGCCCAGAGCTCCCAGGGACTAAACCACCAAACAAAGAGTGCACATGGAGGCTCTATGGCTCCAGTTACATATGTAGCAGAGGATTACCTTACCTGGTATCAATGGGAGGGGAGGCCCTTGGCCCTGTGAAAGCTTGATGGCCCAGTGTAGGCAATGCCAGGGCAGTGAGGTGGGAGTGGGTGAGTGGGTGAAGGAGCACCCTCTTAGACACAAAGGGGAGGGGGAAGGGATAGGGACTTTGCAGAGGGAAAACCAGGAAAGGGAATATCATTTGAAATGTAAACAAATAAAATTATTAATAAAAAAGTAGAAGAATGGAATAACATGCATCATAGTAACATTAAATACGGAAGAGTGGTTGTGTCAATATCATACAGGTTATTCAGACATATAAACTTATCAAGGATAGAGAAAGAAATATATAACAGCAAAAGTATCAACCCACCAAAAAAAAACGTAGGTTTGTAAATATAGGAGGATTAAAAAATAGTGTTACAGAATACTGAATACAAATTTGACAGAACTAAAATGGTCAATTTGACAACTATGGATGAGATTACAACATTCTTCTGAACAATAATTGGGAGAACTAGACAAAAATTAGAAAAGCTATTGAAGAATTCCGTTACACAATTAAGGAAGTCTTAATGATATATATATAACGTACACAACAACAGCAGAATATACATAAATATATTGATACTTAAATATATTATACACTAAGTGAATATTATCTGCAAAATATTATGAGAAAGTAAAACTAGATTATATTCATGATCATAAAATAAACCCTTACAAACCTGAAAGCAATAGACTCCTCATTTACATATTATACGATTCTATATATAAAACATCTTAATATTTCCACCAGAAAATTCTTAGACCTGATAAATAAATTCATCGAAGCATCAGGATACCAAATTAAAATATAAAAATCTGTTGCTTCCTACATATTGAAAACAAACATATAGAAAAAAAGAAATTAGGGAAATAATCCCTTTCACAGTAACCTAAAGAAATAAAATAAACCTAACCAAAGAAGAGAAAGACATATACAATGAAAACTTTGAAACTCTTCAGAAAGAAATTGAAGAAGATATCAGAAGATGAAAAAACTTCCTATTTTCATGGATTGGTAGGATTAATAATTTGAAAGTGATCATCCTACTGAAAGTGTGCTAATTCAATAAAAACTTCACGCTATTCTTTACAAGAAGAAATTGGTATTCTCAGTATATATATGTATGTAAGAATTTGATCTTACTCCAATCAGAATGGCTAAGATTAAGAAAGGAGGTGACAACACATGCTGGTGAGGATGTGGAGAAAGGGGAGCTCTCTTGTACTCTGGTAATTGATGTAGGAACTCCTCAAAAAGCCTAGAAATGGATCTACTATATAACACAGCTATAACAGTGGGCATATACCCAAAGGACTCTACATCCTACTACAGAGATTCATTACTATTCTGTTCACAACAGCTAGAACAAGAAAATAGTCTGTGTCTCCTGAGTGAATAATGAAAATGCAGAATGTATATACAATGGAATTTTTTTCATCTGTAAAGAAAATTTAAATTTGTAGGTAAATGGATGGAGCTTAAAGACAAAATTCTGAATGAGGTGAACCAGACCCAGAAAGTGGCATTCTCACTCCTATGTGGAGCTTAGAATCAAACCATTCAATTTCTCTGCTTCATTTGGAGTACCTGTAGAATCCAGAAAACTAGAGGACCACTGGTGGCTAGAGGTAAGAAGTATCTTACAAAAGGCTGGACAGGTGATATGAATGGGAGAGGGGGATAATGAGGAGGGAGATTGAAGTGGGTAGAGGAACGGAAGGGAAGAGCAGAGGAAGAGGTTGAGAGAGGGATAACTCTTAGGCCCTTTGAAAAGCCATATGAAACTCTACTATTTATTAGATACATATTTTTCATATAAAAGCATATAATTGGAGTTGTCCTACACAAGTGATTATGCCTATCCCAGAGGCTATAGTTTGCCAAATAAAAATATCCAGGGCTAGATGTGCGACAATTCCTTTCAAGTTGTTGGTCACAGGTGTTTCAGAGATCCTTAAAACAATACAAACTAGTTGCCATTGCTATTGCTATTGATTGCTCAGCAGAATTTGATAGCATTGTTCACAAGCAACAGACACTGGTCACAGGACATGAAGAAATTAAGTCAATACTGATGAAGAATTTTCCTCCAGCTGAATATCTCTTACATACTGAAGGTGCTATGAAGCTACTGGGAGAAAAAAAGTCATAATCAGTTTCACTCAGTTGCAAACCCTGTAAAATGCAAAAATGACTGTCATGGCAAAGCATGCTCATGGGTGCAATGGTGGCATAAATATTACAGATACAGTAAACTGTTTTCTGGTTAAATTTAAGGCCCACTTAACAAGAAGAAGCCCATGCCTAATACTGCGAATCTGGCCAAAAAAAAAAAAACATAGTTGGAGCCACAGGGCTAGCATATTACCATTATTTTGTTAAACGGAAATAGTATAAAACTGTCCTCTATATTCATACTGTAGTGCAACTCTCATACTTCATCAGAACAACTTTTGTACTGTGGATGGGGGTTATTGCAGAAACTCACAACTTGTCAAAGTGCAGGAAATACCTGACTATGAAGTACATGAACACAAATGGAACATCTATATCATGCGTCCATCCCAAGGCTCAGGGACCACCACAGAAGAGGGACAAGAAGACTGTAAGAACCAGAGGTCAGGGAGCATCCAAGCAAAACAGTGTCTTACTGTTTTGATGGGACTGCCTCATTCATGAACTTCAACAGCTGTAGTTGTCTACATGAGGTGTAAAAACGGTTAAGCCAGTTTATATTCTAGCATGGACTAGAAATGGGTTCATTACCCCCCCCCACACACACACACATAAGAACTGGACAATTGATGGCTTCTGGAGGAAAGAGGGTCATATTTTTTTAAGGATATGGTCCCTGGTAGGCAGATAATGCTTTATCTGATAGTCCAACACCCAGAATCATGTGGACAGCTCAAATTATAATCAATGGATCAGTAAGTTAATTTTAAAAAATATGTTGCACTGAATGTAATTTCAGATAAAACATACCAAAATATTTAAGACATGCCTACAATAACACCAAGAATATAAAAACACACCACTACACTCTTATACTTGCAAGAAAGTAAAATATGTAATAAACGACTTCAACCCTTAGAATAAAAAAACACAAACACAAAGTAAACAGAGGAAATAATACAACTGTCACGATTCAATAAGAAATAGAGATTTCAATACTGTAACATTTTACATGACTTTAAAAAAAAATTCTGATCCAAGAACTTCATACATGCACATAGGGTATTTATATTAACCTCCATCTTCTCCCCTCCTATTCTTCCCCTAACTCCTTCACCATGTTCCCTCGTAACTTCATATGCACTTAAAAAAAAAACACCGAATGCACTTAGTACTATCTATATGTTCCTGGGTATGGAATCATCTACTGGAGCATTATGTGCCATTTCGGGGAACATATCCTTGAATAAAACTGATTATCCCTCTCCCAGACACCATCAGTTGCTTATAGCTTCTAAGCTAGCAGTGGAACTTGATGGTACCTTCCTCTTCTGTGCATGCTGGAATGTTGGCAGGCTTGATCTTTTGCAAGCAGTCACGGCCTCTGGGATTTCATATGTGAAGCAACACTGTTACGTCTGCAAATATTTTGCGGCAGCTGTCTCCTATCTCTAGCGTTTGCAGTCTTTCAATCCTCTCTTCTGAGATGATACCTGAGCATTAAGGCTGTCTCATTTTGAACTCATCCACACTCTTATTCTCTTCATACTGACCAGTGGTGGATCTCTGTATTCATTTCTAGCTATTGAAAAACAAAAGCAAAAAAGCTTCTCAGATAAGGGCTGTGAGAGGCACCAATCTAAGGATATAAAGACAAGAACTTAGGGGGAAGTTTAATAGTATGTCCGTTTAGCAAAATAATAAATAGTATTATTATGTTCTCCCATAGGATCTATATGCTAGCCAAGCACAGGTTTTTGACCCAGTGATTGACATCAGGTCTTATGGAGTAGACTTTAACCAGAATGTGTTTGGTTATTTCCATAAAACTTATGCCGCTAGTGTCCCAGTACACATATCTTGACAGCCTTTTCATTACTGTAGATTATAGAGTTCACAGCTCAGTAAGCGTACGGAATACTTTTCTCCCTTGGCAGAATGCGTATAACCTTCCAGAACTAGCAAAGCTACCAAGCAGGAATGAAGCTTCTAGATCAGTACCAACTTGATTTCTCCATGTCCCATGACTCAAGCATGTCGCATTGTCAACAACTGGGTCTTACTATGAAGTTCTGGAGGGTACCTAAAAGAAACAACAATGGCCTATAATGTTTAGGACTGGGTCAATGATACCCCACTGACTAAAAACTTGAAAAGATGGAGTCTATTTCTTGGACGGATTTTCTGGTTTTAAGCTTCCCACAATAGTTTTCACCAGATAATTCAGTCCAACATTTAAAGACCAATTAACTTCTTCACAATCTCTTGAGGAGAAAATAGTGTGAGAATTCTGCAACTACTATTACCCTCTTACTCAAATCAAAGATA
The DNA here is from genome assembly GCF_004785775.1 of Grammomys surdaster. NCBI lineage: Eukaryota > Metazoa > Chordata > Mammalia > Rodentia > Muridae > Grammomys > Grammomys surdaster. The sequence goes on from NW_021604621.1 coordinate 2,451,081, forward strand.
GCATAAAATTAAAAGCTACAGACAGCATACCCCACAGACACTGGTGCAAAAATCCTTAGCAAAATACTAAGAATGGAATTCAGATATATATGTATTACATA
>NW_021604621.1:2451281-2468366 GCF_004785775.1 Grammomys surdaster
GAGAGAGAGAGAGAGAGAGAGAGAGAATTATATACCATAACCCAAGCCTGAAAATCTGTGCTATTCAGCATATTAATGGCCTACAAAAGAAAAATGCATGATAATAGCAACATATTCAGGAAAACAATTGGATTAAATTCAACATTCATCCACGATAATTTCTCTTAGGAAAAAAAGGAGCAGAAGGGAATTTTCTCAGCATAAAGAACATTTGAAAACTACCTGAAGCTAACATTACAGTAAATGATGAAAAATAACTGCCTTTTAAGCAATAAATGAAGTTTTAAGCAATGTAAAATAAAAGCAAGAAAATAAAGGTTTATGTACCAGAAGAAATAAATACTTTCCTTCATGAAGATGATATGATTATCTGCATGGAATTTCCTAAGATGTCTAAAATTTAACCTTATAAAAATGAATGTTAATTAAGCAAGAATATAGGATGTAATGTCAACCTGCTAAAACCAAGTACATAACATAAAGGAACGAATGTAAAGCCAGTGAAGTTTAAGATGAAGTTCTGTTTCATTTGGTAGGAAAGGAGAGGGGAGGGAAGGAAGAAGCAAAGGAAATGAAACAAAACAATGGAAGAAAAAGGTATAATCAGAAACCATGGAGAGTAGAGTTGGAGAAAACATTCATTATCATTATAGTTAGGCAGGAGCATGAAGCTAAGGTGCAATATTGCACAGTAACGAAACTAAATTGTAATAGTAGGTTGTGAAACTCTTTAAAAACTAAGATTTTGCCACTTTTCACTATTAAGAAATAATAAATATTTGAAAGTATAGAACATCAATTACATATTATACTGCTATGTATAATTTCATAGCTCTCAGAAAATACATGCTAAGTTTCTAGTGATTAAAATTTAAGTTTGGACAAGAACAATGATAGCATCCATTGACATGCTAACAAAGAATGGGTAAAGCTCTCTAGGCAGTCACCTTAAACAAAGAGGAAGAGAAGGAAAAGTTGCACTTATATTTTAATTTCAAAAAAGAGCTTTTAAACATATTCTTAAGACCATTTACTCAAACAAAAAATATAAGTTAAAATGAATTTAATAAACACAACAGGTTCAGTAAAAATACTGTTGCTGCACTCTTGGGTGCTGCGTGAGCCTCATGTGTTACTTATTTCTTTTGTAATTCTCAGTAGCTGATTAATCACTGTAACAGCTCTCTAAATCTCCCTTATCTTCATATCTTCAATTTCCTGAAAAATAGCCACATGAGAACAATTTTTTTTCTGAGATGTGGCAACAGGGACCAGAACAATATTCTCTTGAGAGCTTAATATAATGAAAAGAAGGCAGACCTGGGCTTAAGAAAATGTACCTAATCCCAGTTTTTACTAATTAGTAGAGACATCTAGGAAAATCTACTTATTCTCCACAACAACTTCGTCATAAGACAATAATTTCTGAGGAAGCCATTAGCTATGACATTCTAAGAAATAAAACATAGGCTGCCCTAGGGATGAGAATCTTCCTCACCCTGAGTTAATTGGACAGGGTTTATGAATGCCATTCCACTTCTTAGCTACGTGTAATGATTGCTTACTCTGAAGGAGTCACTGTGGTTTCAGGGACTTCTGTATGCTGGAGCAGTGAAATGGAAGTGGCAGATAAGTGGTTTGTGTAAATGTTTGGGAAATAGACAACCTAGGAAAGGCAGTGGAGTGTGACGAGTAGTTCATGCCAGGCAAAAAGGTGGTTGAATCTACAATTCGGGCAGTTCCAATACATGAGTCAACTCAGTGGTGCTTGGAAGGAGTCTAAGTGGCTCAGACCAGCATACAAAGAAAACTATCTGTTTGCTAAGACCGATCAAAACATACCTATTGAGTAAGTTCCAGACATAAGAATAGTATTTAACCAGCAGCTGAGGGTTTAAATAAGGAAAAGAAAAGAAAGTAGAGGGAAAGGAGGCAGGCAGGAGGAGAGAAGAGAATGGAGACGGAGAGAGAAATGAAGGAAGAATATGAGAAGAGAAAGAGGAGAGAAGAGAGTGATTAATAAGGTGGGATTTCAAGCATGATATACTGTAACAACCTGATTAACATTCCCTCGAATCTATTCTTTAAAATAACTTCTAAATTACCATCCCATTGATTTACTGAAGCCCATTGCCCATTACAGTGATCTCTTTGTGAGGGAGAGAAAAAAAGGGTATTGGGAAGGGTTGGTGGGATATAATTTTATATATATATATATATATATATATATATATATATATATATATATATGCACACATACATATATATGTGTGTGTGTGTGTGTATACATATATATATGGCATAAACTCTTAACAATACTCTTCCTAGTTTTATGTGTTATTGATTCAAGATTAAAATATTTTTGAACTGTGTATACATTTACAGTTCACAGTATGACACATGCACACATATACACATATATATGTATGTGTGTCTGTGAAAATAATTACCCCAAATAAGATCATTAAAAATTCTACCACCTCACAGCATTACCACAGTTTCAAAGGTACAGAAATGCACATTGATTTTAAAGATATTCCTGCACATAATTGTTTCATAAAAGAGCTCCAGGATACTTTCTACAACTAGGACCACATCAGAGTTTGCTTTTTGTTACTTCATCTTATCAAGTTTGGGCACCAAAACATGTAGAAAATTCTATAGTTGAGGATTAAAGACATCCAAGTACAGTTTATGCTTGATATAACCTATGTATTGGTCGTCTTTGAAACATGCAGAATAGAATAGTTTGGAGGAAGGGGGTCCTGTCAGCTTGCATCAAGATTGCAAAGGAAACCCTGGGTGGTCAGACTATATGCTACAGGGTGAGAAACCCTTTGCAAAACCACCAATAGTTGGCATGCAATAGACCTACGGGAATGAACTCAATGATACAAGAGAGACGAACAAAAGGTAAAGGAGAAAAACATTGCTTTTCCCACAACTGAGTATGTTTGCTTGTCTTCACATCTATAAATATTTGCTTATGTATTTTTGTGGTTGGGTGCATAGATGTTTATAAATTCAGCGTTGAATTGACAGCTTTATTATTGTGTAAGGACTGTCTTGATCTTTGTCAAGGTATTTTTAGTTAAAATGCATTAAAAAAGTCTATAAGCATAGTTGCCTTGCTTCTAAAGTTTTCATTATCATAAATACCTTCTTTGATTTTTTTTATTTTTGCTTTCAGCCTGATTTTTCTTTTGTTCTTTTTCTTCCCCCCCCCCTTTCTTTCTTTTTCTTCATTTCATTTATGCATCCTTGACTTTAGTGACACGGGGATTCACTATATATCCCAGACATTTCATGAGTCTGTGCTCCTCCTGTGTAAGTTGCGTAAGTGCTGGAATTACAGTTGTGTGCCATTATCTTTACTGTAGCAACCTATGTTTTCTTAAAGCAAAACTGAGTCTCCCACAGGCAGTCAATCACTGGTGCTTGGTCTTTAAGAAAGGGTTTATTTATATTTCTTTTTATGTGTAAATGTTTTGATTTCAGAATTCTGGCTCTCTATGTGAAGTTTTAATTAACTACTTTAGATAGGGAGCATTTTGTACATTTTTTCACTCTTGTAATGATTTGCATCCACATCAAGGAATTAATCATCATAAGGAACTTCCTTATCACAATGTGGGTGAAGGTCTATGTGTTTGGACCTTTCTAAAGGAAGTATACACTTTCTTCTCAAACTATGCTAGGAGAGGTTGAACCTAATATTATTTTGCATGCTCTACACTAGTTACAATATCAAACACTTTAGAGGCCCTCAGATTTTATTATTTTACCTTGATGAATACTCGATCTGTCCCTGCATCTCCTTACTTCAAACCCTTTTCACTCTGTTTGTAAACCTTGCAAGTGTTCATTAATTTCTGTAAAAGCAGACCTGACTTTCTAAATGCAAGTAAAACCTGACTCTTCATCCAAAGTAAACCCATCAATTGTGTCTCATGCCCTAAAGAAAAGGAGCCCTATTTGAGATTTGTAAAAACTGAGATCATTTTTTCTTTATCTGATACCCTATTATACACTTACTTGATGTTTGATGCAAGCTACATGCTCAGCAAATACTTGATGACTGAATGAATATGTAAATGATTTGTGAATAATTTAATGTCACAAATAAAATTTCAGAGATTGTAGTTTTGGAAACATTGTTCAGCCTTATTGATTTATAGATTAGTAAAATGAGGTTCAAAGAGTTTAGCCCTAAGTCAGTGTTCATTTCAATGCCATGAAGAAATGAACTTTGGCATATTAAAAAAATGGGTCTTCCAAAATGGAATGGAACACTCATTCTCTAAACAACTTTAAATATAGAAAGCACGAAAGGAACAGAAATGGAATTCATATTGGAACAGTATGGTATTAAGGAAAAAGGCATTTATTTCCTTCTTTATAAAGTATGTTAAAAGCCCAGAGCCATTTTCCAAATCTACTTACAGAATTTTATGAAGCAAAAAGGAACAGGTACAAAATGAGCAAAATAATAGCTAAAAATTACGGGCGCAGAAACCTCATGCTTGCATAGTTTTTCTAGAATCTGTAGCTCTGTGAACATCCCACCTCAAACATAAAAGAGAAATTTGACCTCTAGTTTTAATCAAGAGATGCTTATCGTAACACAAAGGAGTCATATACTATCTTCTCCAAAAAACAAAACAAGTTAGATTTGGAAAATTGTCTACATTTTACATGTAACAACAACAGCAATAATAATAATAAATAGATTTGTAGGGCAAGGATGTTATTTGGCCTAAGTATATTAAACCTTAGCAGCCATTTGCCTACCTAGGGATAACATAACAAAACTATTTCCATGAAGAATTTGCCAAGCAGAAGCAGTCAGTGTTTTAACAACATGAATATATATATTATAATAACATTTTCATATATATATTAGGAAATCAAAATAAATTACTATTTCTTCAACCAATGAAACAAAGCTAGCTGTAATCCTTAGATTTTCTTTTGTTTCCCAAGCACTCTGTTGAGCCATTTGCCATTTTCAATCCTTAGCCACATTCTCTCACAACCCTAGGCTTCCTTTCCTATATAATATATATATTATATTATACTAATACATATTATTATAATAATATAATAATTATAATATATTATTATTACTATCCAAGACCAATAAATTCCATCCCTGTCTCTTTTATACTTTCTATATTTAAAGTTGTATAGAGAATGAGCATATATATATGTTTGTTTTTTTTTTTGTAAGTCACAGAGTTTTTATCTGGGTGGCATTGATGATTACTTTTCTCCTCCTGTACTGTGCAAAGTACCTTCCAGCACTAAGAATACTATCTAGTTAATGTGAAGGCTTCAGTTAGGTACCAGCTCAAATTCTTCATGGTTGACAACATAGGTAAATGTTGACTTCAGCAATACGGCTCTATAATCATCCTGTAGAAAGCAACCAGAAATCCTTGCATAAGCTTGTGATTTGGGGGGAAATTCTATAAGATCTCTTTGCCCGATGACTCAATCCATTCCTAGGGGTTTTATTTGGTCGCATAAGATACCTAGATGGTGATTGCCTGCTCCGTTATAGTAGAACTCCATTTAAATTCATTTTATATGTGTTATTAGGAAGCTTTCATAACCGTGTGTTTCCATATGATTTTTCAAGAGGCCATTAGTATTAGTTATTCCTCCCCATAGTTCCTCCTTTATCTTGCTTTCTCATCCTCCTCCCCACATAATCTTTTGATTCAAGTTTTCTCCCCATTTCTCAAAAATACTATATTCTATTGCTCCTTTCTTGGGATATTCTCTCCTACCCACTGGTACCTTATTAGGTACCTAACATAACATCTGTAGTTATTCAGATTATAGCACACATATAAAACACTTAAAAGCTAACGTTCACATATAAGAGAAAGCATGCACTAATTGTCTTTTAGAATCTAGGTTACCGTATCAACGCTCAGCAGAGCAGCATTCTTTAAATTAAAAAGCTCATCTATGCAAGGTTAAAACATCCAAAGAGATGTTAGAATTATGCCAAATACACTGCAAATGTCTTTAAACTTTTTCCTAATTATAATGTCTACCACTGTAAATTTTAGAACTAACACAAATCCAATGGCATTTGGCATGACACTCGAGATGGCTCCTTACCCTTAAATTCTGAACCTCCTTCCAATAGTTTGAATAGGATAAAGAACATCAATCTGTTGTTCCAAATGCCTATCTAAATCCTCTTGTATACTCAACACATTAGTAACATTTTTTGCTAAATGAATAACAAAAGTAGCTGTCTTAACTTCTTGTGTCAAAGCAACTGCAGAAGCAGTGGTGCTAGCAATTAATGTAATTAGAGCTGTGATACAAGCAATAATCAAGCCCACTACCCTCTTGCTTCTGCTTAAAGCCTGACTCATTTCTTCCAGTACTTGTAAGCTTTTTTCAGAAGACTAAGGTTCTGTGATACTTAATAAAACAAAAGCTGGTTGATAGACCTCTGTTACTGGCATTCGGGATTTCAACACTCTAACACAATTAGAAAGTGTACAATCAATGCAACTTACAATAAATACTGTAGAAGAAACAAAAGTATTTTTAACTTGACAATTAAAAGAGGCTTAACACATGTACTAACACATGTTTGAAATCCAGATCCTGTTCTAACTTTATCTCTTGCTAACATAACATCACAGAGAACTGGAGCTAATTTCCAAATATGTCTCTGAAAATGTCCAGAACCAGCCTTCAAATGAAGACTGTTACTTCCAATATTGGATTGATTTCTAGAGCAGTACATGATTGAGTCTGAATAACTGGTCACATTTAAGCAAAATACAAAAGTCATTATAACTTCTCTTTTTGATTCTCTGTTTCACAAGGTCTAAATACTTGAGACAAGGCAGCTTGTCCCATCAGGCGTATAGTAAGCAAAGGTGGTTTGGGAAAATAGGTCCAATACAGCTTCCCAGTCACCATTGTCAGGGCACTCAGGAAGCTCACAGATCAGCATCATTCTTTGTCCAGGCATCAGCATGTCTCACATTTCAGGCAGGAATCTAAATATCAGGCTAGAATAAAGAAATAATTTCAGGCAGGAATCTAAATATTAGGCTAGAACAAAGAAGTAATTTCAGGCAGGAATCCATATTTTAGGCTAGAACAAGGAAGTAGGCTTCAGACATGAAAAGGACTTTGGGTTATGACAAGGAAGTAGACTCAGATATTTTGGTCATCCTGATAAGCCCTTAGAAACAGTGATCACAGGAGTGTTCATGGATCTTTGTTTATTGCCTTGCTTTTTCTTTGACTATTTGTGTTTATTGTCTTGCTTGTTCCTTGACTATTTGCATGTATTGTATTGCTAGTTCCTCTACCTAGAACTTAATACTTGCATATAATTAAGATGGTATTAAAGCAAAAAGAAGGAGGGGGATAGGATAGGGGTTTTCTAGGGAGAAGAAATGGGAAAAGGGGCTGGCATCTGAAATGTAAATAAAAATAAAATAAATAAAATAAAGTAAAAGAATCTATGTTACTTTATTATTCTTGCTTCTAGATGCACCCTGTTACATTCAAATTTTCTAATTTTGTTTTTTTAGCATTTGAATAATATTCCATTACAAATATAACATACTGTCACTATACATCGAGGATGTTTTCAGTTCAAGCTATTACGAACTGAGTAGCAATTAATATGAATAAGAGATACTCCTGTAATAAGTGAGAGAGTCCTTTAGGTATGTGTCCATGCATTACAAAATTGGATTTTGTCATAAATCTATTTTCAACTGTTGTTTCTGCATGATGATTTCCATTGTGGCTCTAACTGTATACACCTTCACTAGCAAGGAATAGCTGTCTTCTTTCTCCCCATCCTTGCTAGCACCTGATGTCATTTATTAATCTTGGTCATTCTGACTGGTGTAATATGAAATCTCAAAGTAGTTTTACTTCATATTTCCTTGACAACTAAGGATATTGACCATTCTTTTAAGTTGTTCCCAGTCATTTTCTTCATCTTTTGAGAAATCTCTGTTTAAACCTATATCCCATTTTAATTTGGTTAATTTGATTTCTTGATGTTCAGGTTGTATTTTTGTTCTGTTATTTTGTTCTTTATCAGTATAAATACTAACTCTCTATCAAATATATAATTGGTAATGTTTTCTCCCATTCTGTAGGCTGCTGCTTTGCTTGAATGATGGTGTTCTTTACTGTACAGAGCTTTCTGGATACAAGAGGTTCCATTTATCAATTATTGTTCTTAATGCCTGAACAGTTGGATCCTGTTCAGTAAGTGCTTTCCTGTACCAATAAGTTCAAACGTATTCTTGGCCTTCTCCTCTAACAGATTCAGAGTATCTGGTCTTATATTAAGGTCCTTGGTTTATTTTTTTAGTTTTGCTCAAGATGGTAGATATGTATCTATTTTCATTCTACTACATGCAGCTATACAGTCTGATCATTCAGCAACAAACAGAATCATTTGTTGAAGATACCATCTTTTCTCCAGTATATATTTTGTGCTGAAATGGGCACTTCAAGCCAGAATGGAGCAGAGACAAAGGAAGTCACAGGTAGTCTACCTGGTTCCTACCCAATTGTGGTAGCAATTGTGGTATCCTAGTAGAGAGCTGTTCTACAGTTTCTCAGAGAGTCACAAAGCCATGTAAACTGGCTAGAAAATACAGCTGGAAGGTTAGGGGACCTTGGGTTCATGCTGCAAAGTTGTGTCCTAAAGGGATGAAAGTGGACTAGGAAGGGGTCCTCTTAGCTATAGATTTTAAAACAGAACTTCTTCAGAAAATTACTGAATTTGATAAATCTCTTGAGAATTTTAACTATGAATGTGTTATGCTTTGTCAAATCCTTTTTACCTGTCTTTCGATTTTCATGTGAATTTTTCTCCTATATTCTACTACCATGCTGTGTTGCATTGACTTTGTTATATTGTCCCAGCATTTTGCTGCTAAGATAAATCTCTCTTGTCATAGTATATAGGAATACTCAAGTGATAATAGATCCGTTTTGCTGAGATTTTTTTTTTTTTGGCCCTGCTGTTTTTTCTGAATGTGTGTCTATGTGAAGGTGTTGGATTTCCCTGTTTTGCTGGAGTTTTGATGAAGATGTTGTTGTGTGACAAAACTTTTCCTGGGGAGATGCAACACACATATTTATTCATTCCAGATATCAAAACCAAGACAGGCCAAAGTACAGATACCACCAAAATCTAACTTGGTGAACTAATGGGTTTTATTGGGGTTTCTTACAGAAGTATCAGTGAAGTATTACTTACAGAAGCATAAATGACTGCAAGACAGCTACCTCACCAATGCCTACCCCAATCTGTATGACAACTCACACAGCTGGGAACTTGGAGCACACTCCACAGTCTGCAGGCAGCTCAACAGGTTGTTGATTGGCCCTTCCAGATGGTTCAGTTGGTTTATTCCAGTTCTAGAAAGACTAACTGCTTTCTGATTCTTCTAGGAAGCTGGTCTGGTCTCCGAGTTTTCTTTGCAGGTCAACTTGCCTGAGTTTTCTTGGCAGATTCACTCCTCTAAGAGTCTTTTTTTTATCAAGCTTGGCTCTGCTTACTCTGGCAGGGAAGGACTTAGTGAATCTTTTCAGTTTTAGGGATTTTCTGAAGCTAGTTTGAATTGTTTACCTTCCTGTTTAAAGAGCTTCCCTACAGAATGGAATGTTTCAATCCTTGAGGAAACTGTTACATAGCAGATGTTTACACCGATATTTATAAAGAATATTGATTTTTAGTTTCATTGTTATGTCTTTAACACATCCATGTATCAACATTACATCAAATCCATAAAATGAATTGAAGTAGGTTCCTATATCTTGATGTTTAAAAAAATTATAAAGAATTGGAATTCATTTTTGAATATATGACAGTATTTACTAGTGAAGATAACCAAGTTTGTAGTTTTCATTGGAAATATTTAAAATTATAAATAAAAAAAGATTACATTTACGCTGTGTATGTGTATCTCTGTCTGTATGTGTGTGCTTACATAGATATGTATGCCATCTCACGCACTTGGAAGTGAGAGGACAGCATGTTGGAGTTGGTTCCAGATCATCTGAACCAAAAGTTAACAGAGATACATTGGAATTTTATGACATCATAAACCAAATGGACCTAACAGATATATAGAACATTCCATGCAAACACTAAAGAGTACACATTCTTCTCCAAAACTGTTCACATGTAAGAACACAATGCAAGTCTCAACAAATATAGAAAGCCCAAAATAACATTCTATATCTTATTAGAACACAATAGAGGCCAACGTAGCTCTATTGGTGGACAGCAAAGAAGATATGTGTATATTATTTTCCTTAAGAGTATATATAATTTTAATATCAGTCTCAAGTGGAACTCACAGGGAACTGTATTCCTTTCCCTATACTTCAAAGTTACCTGTATACCTTAGCTAATAGCTTCTTCTATCCCATCTTCAAATGCAGCAATGACCAATCAAGTAATTCTCATGCCATACTATACTTTAGCTCCCCCTTCTTATCTCTCACACATTTAAAAATCCTTGAAATTACATTGGTTAGAATACATTATAGATCAGGATAATCTTCTCCATTTCATAAATTGTTGGTATTTATCTTTAGTTCTTGCTCTGTTGCTACCAAGTCAATGCTTTATAATATACTAGTATGTTCTTATTTATCTGGTACCAACTAGGTTTACTGTGATTATCCATTCTATCTCAAAACTAGCTGTATAGAATTACTGCTACCACCGCAAGATAAAGACAAAGTTGTTTGGTTTTATTTAGATACTAAATACCTGTAGTCAGTTTAGAGTCTCACATGTTGAGGGCTGGATCCTACAAAACTACTCCCAGTTCAAATGCTAATCATCAATGGAAGTAAAACAAGGTTACACTTCTCCCTGGTCAGCTATAAAGTCATGGGATCACATAATCCTTTTAAGGTTTAATGCTTCATAATGTGCTATGTTGATCCTTACCACTTTATTAGGAATGACACAAATGAACAACCACATGAAGAGATACAGAACCCAGGGTCTTGGTGATGGGAATGGTACAAAGCCTTCAACCATATCTTTGTGGAATCCAGACATTTCATCTTTGCAACAAATTAATATGTCCAGTACCAAGCTTCATTAAACAGGCATGGTTGGTTAAATCTTTGGCCACACAATTGCATTCATGCTATAGCCTCTTCAACTTTTATGAAAGGTTTCCTTTTAGCTCTAACCTTCTAATTATGTTGCTAGGTTTTTTGGCAACCACCCTTTATCCTTAAACTTTGACTCATTAATTAGCATAGCAAAGACAGTCCTATAACTCAGGGAATTCCAAGCCCAAATGAATTATTTATTATACCATACTCTCTATGCCAGCAACACTGGAAGATTTCATTTTCTCTGATGGCCTTTAAAATAGCATCACATAAGAAACTGAATCACTTTCCTGATATGGTGAAGCCAGGGAGAGGAAATGCTTGTCTACATTTATTCTTTGATTTTCCTTAGACTATATTAAGTCTTCAAAAATATTTAGAAAAAAAATGAGAGAGGAGAAGAAGTAGAGGGGGAGGATGAAGAAGATGAGAATGAGGAGGAAGAAAAGGGATGGGAATTCAGGGGAAGGGAGGAAATTCTCACTATAGGACAGAAAATAGATGAATGAACCAATCACTTTAACATGATCTGAGAGACCATGGAACCTTCATGGAGAATGGATTATGTCTAGACAGATAAAAGGATAAGTATGGGGCAAAGGAAGGAAAGTAAAAGCTTGCTTCTAGGCAGAGATCTCATTTTAAGCACCGTGATGGTTTGAATATGCTTGACGCAGGGAGTGGCAGTATTTGGAGGTATGGTCTTGTTGGAGTGGGCATGGCCTTGTTGGAGTAGGTGTGTCACTGTGAGTGTGAGCTTTAATACCCTCATCCTAGCTGCCTGGAAGCCATTTTCCTTCTTGCAACCTTCAGATGAATATGTAGGACTCTCAGCTCCTCCTGTACCATGCCTGCCTAGAAGCTGTCATGCTCCCACCTTGATGATACTAGACTGAACCTCTGAACCTCTGAACCTGTATGCCAGCCCCAATTAAATGTTGTTCCTTTAAGAGATACCTTGATCATGGTGTCTGTTCACAGCAGTAAAACCCTAAGACAAACAGTAATATGGTTAAATAGAACAGTAAGCCTCTTTGGTGTCAACCACTTACTTTCTTATTACACCTTCTTTCTGGTCCTTTTTCCTGTGGCTTTGATCTCCTTACCATACAGTTATATTCAAAAGGGAGTGCCTCATAGTCTTTCAGAGAACTCTTTAATGTCAAGCATTCTTGAACTTCTGTCTTATCTTCCTCCAGTTCAGGACATACAAGTAAACAAAATATTCCTTGACTATTTGAATATAGTTGTTCTGCTCAGATATTCAGTCACTTCTTACAGATAATTCATCGTTATGTGTCAAATCCCTCTTTAAAACAACCTCTCCTCATTGAATTTCCACCAGTTCCTGTTACTATCTATCTTAAATTCTTTCTTCCAAGCAACTAATGTTATTTCCTTAGTTAGTAAATGGGACTTATTCACACTTGTCCCCAAATGATTCAACATGCCAAGAGTCTCTTCTCTTCCATTTCCACTCCCATTTAAACACATCTCTGATGATAAATTGAATACATGACATAAATAGTGCCCATAGTAGCAAGCAAAATCAAGTAGTCCCTGTAGCAGAACTATCTCATATTGGCAAAGCCATCACAAATTGGGAGCTTTGGGGACAGTCTGATCCTGAAGTTCCTTGAAATCTCACGAAAATAAGAACTCATGCAGTATGGAACTCATGAGTCAAAGTTCAATGTTTTAAGTCTGTCCTGCAAAACACAAACACACAGACACACACACACACACAAACACACATACACATACAGAGACACACAGACACACACACACAGATATACACACACACAGTTGTAAAATTTAACTTAAGTGGTCCAATTGGACTCACTGTATTCTTTTATATATTTTCCTGCTTTTCAGTTGCATAGCTCAAAATCTAGTGCTCAACATCCTTTCCCTTTATTCTTACTTGAAGAAAACAGAGTCCAGCAATCACACATTATAGTATGAGGCACTGAATCTAGTATAGTTAATGGGAAGATGGCAGAGTTGAAAAAACCCTCTGCTACTTTAGTGGCTATGTTATCTTAGACACCTCAATTTCCTTATCTATAAAATGGACACTGGAGATTATTTGTATTAGGTAGCATCATGATTATCTGTTAGTCCTCTGTAGATCCATCTTGCCTAGCAATTAACTAGCACTGGGTACTTTAGTAGTTTCAGTGATGGAAATACTGTGCATCCTAGGATGTTCCATTCATTTTGCAACTAAAAGCTATATTATCAGATGATGATGTCACTCAGAGAATTTGCATGCCTAGCTTGCACAAAGCCCTTAAATTGAATCCCAACACTAAAATAATAAAATAAATTATGTTTAAAATAGCTTTTTAAAATAAAAGAAAATGTTTCAGAAGGAAAGAACAATTTTAACAAAAAGGCATTTCTCAGATTTGTAGAAGGAAGGTAGTCTATCATAGGTTTGTAAGGCTTGTGCATTTCTTCTGAGGCCAAAGTTTATAAATAAAACTGTGATTGTTTTATTTATAAAGAAAATATTGATATATTGAACATTTATGATGTGCATGCATTCTAAAACATGCTATATATTAGATAAATTAATCATTCTCATAATTCTAATTAGTAATACTAATGTTAATAATAGCTACTACTTAGCTACAACTTAGATAGTATGCATGATGAGCCAGACATTGATAAGTACTTTATTTATATTATCTAAGTCATATAACATCCCTAAGCAGTAGGTACAGCCAGCACTGTTTCCCCAGGTTCTGAATCTATAGATTCAAACAAGTGTGGACTGAAATGTCTTTTGATGAATAATATACAACTGGATTTAACATGTCCATTTTTATTATCATTATTCCTTAAATAATACAACATAGTAAGTAATAACTTTTACATTGTATGATTAATAACTGTTTTAGAGATAACTTTTAGATTATTTTTAAGTTACATATCAATACATCAATTTCCTTGTTTCTTTCCTCTCTCCAGCAAACTACATGGGAAGTTCTGTGTATGTTCTAAAGTATATAGGAACATATGCATATGTTCTTTGCAAACACTCTACTATTCTAAATAAGGAATTTGAACATCTGTGGATTGGGATTTTTACAAGGTGGCCTGGAACAAATCTCATTGAAGATATTGAGGGGTAAGGGAACTAATGTTGGCTCAGTTTACAGATGAGAAAACTGCAGCACTAGATGGTTAAGTAATTTTCTCCAGACCACACAGGTGATAAGTTGTCTGATTCCAATATACATTTTTTAGCCATGAAATTAGAATTCAGTCCTTATCATGGAAGTTTTAATCTAATAAAGTCTCTGAGAAAATAATAAAACTACTCATGTTCTCTTACTTATGGTGATTCATCTTACCTATGATGTTCACTGATTCATTTCCACCTTCCTATCTTTTCAAGTGATCAGTTGAGTGACATAAGACAAATTGCTTCATACCTTTTGTTTTATCTTTCCTCTCATAAAAGAAATGATATCCACCTAATAGAATTATTAAAACTGTCATCCCTAGCATATACCAACCCAAGCCACTACTTAGCAGGCAGTCTATAAAACCAAATGCTAGTCTGCAAGTCCTCTTTGTGTCAATCCACTAGAATCCCCTCAACAGTGTTGCTGCTCTGGGTCCTCACTACCTTCAAATGCATCCTTATAAGTACCCACGTCTTGCTTTCAGTGATGAACTTTTTTTCTGTCTTCCCATAGCTCTCTGAAACTCTTCTGTTCATCTGTACTCTTAATCTGGATCTTCAGTACGTTCTAGGAAAAGGTTTGCATTTACCCTCTGCTTTTGCCTGTGTGTAGGCTGCTCCATCTCCTCTGGGAGGCAAATCCTAGACCTACTTCTGAATAATCCAGCCCGGATCTACTAGACTTATCCTAGAACTTGTCATACAACAACATGAATGCTGTCCATTGCTGAGTTCACCTCAGGACTCTCTCAAATCAATAATGTACCCTGAACGCAATCACTGTAATATCTATTTCTATCTCACAATGTTTCTACATTATTAAGCACCATCTCAAGCCCTAAAGACTGTGAGCACCTGAGGAGATAATTCAGATGGGAGACTCTACTCAGCTTTTTGTAAAAATCACCACTGATAGGCATTTACTTTATGCCTGTCACAGTGCTAAGTAATTTATATATTACCTCATTGAAGCTTACAACAATGATCGATTAACTTTATTTTCCATCAGTGGTGACTGAAGTACATAAAGGTAGAGTAATGGTAGATATGGAGTCAGAATTCCATCTGCATGCTTTACATCCTCCAACTTTTCATCATTGAACACTATTGCATCCACTAAGAGGTCACAGATCTTGCTGTGACTATTAATAGCTCAAGAATGATTGACAGTGCTGCCTTTTATTTCCTATTAACTCTACCCACATAGTAAGTAAGTGGCTTTTTCTGCCTTTGGCTAAGCCCAGACTTCTCATATTCCTCTCTCAGGCACCATGTCACCTGTGTGCTTGGAGGAAGAGGAGAGGCAGTGGCAGAAGCTGGTAAGGTGCCAGGGTACTTGTGGGAACCAGCCTTCTAATTCAAGAAAGCTCCTAAACAAGCTACAAATACTTACTGAGAAAACTAGGGACATTTCAACCCCATGCCATTATACTGAGCCAATTTACGCATATACTACATGGCAGTTGACCAACGAAAAAAAATTCCCCAGGGCCTCATTTGACACAAATGCCCTAAACACTTGAATTTCATTCCTGACCTTATTCACTGACATTAAAAATACCTCTTTATTTATTAAATTATTTTTATTTATGAAAACCTCCCTCTCCCTCCCCCCACCATGGTGTGTGTGTGTGTGTGTGTGTGTGTGTGTGTGTGTGTGTGTGAGAGAGAGAAAGAGAGAGAGAGAGAGAGAGAGAGAGAGAGAGAGAATATGTAGGCACAAGTGTATCAAAGCACACCCCTGGAGGTCACAGGACAACTATTGGTTCTCTCCAGCCACCTTGTAGGATGTTGGGAAAATCAGGTCACCAGACTTGGGAGCATGCACCTACGCTAAGCCATCTCATGGGTCTGCTATTTCCATTTCTCTCTATCCCTTCTGTATCCTAGACTAGACCTTCATGGAGCTGACAAACCGTTTCTTGTTCGTGGCATTGCAGCCACCTCTTGGGCTTGCTACTTTCAGCTTTTGCCCCTCTTAGCACTAAGAACAAACATTCCCTGCTTTTCTGACAAATTAAAGATTCTGACCCTAAAAGCTCTACTCTGAGAGTGGTTGGCTAACATCACCACTGTTTAAGCCCTCAGGGTAGGAGAGTAGGAAGCAGATAAAGACTCTGAGAAAGATACATAGCTAATGAACCATGTTTCTGTAAATTTTCCAAGTATATGTTTCCCCCAGTGTCCAGAGTTAATGGTTCCAGGAACCCCCTTGGATATCATAATGAATGTTAAGCCCTTCATTAAAAATGTTACAATATTTGCTAATGTATATAGTCCATAAGTTTTATAGTACCTCAAGATTACTTGTAACAGCAAATATAATGTAAATGTTATAGAAATAGATGCTACAATATATTGTTTCAGAAATAATGACAAGAAAAACATTTATCCCTGCTCGGTGCAGACACAGTCACCATAAAGCTAATTATCTGGCATGCACATCCAGTATGAGTTGAACAATGAATAAACAAGTACTACAAAAGCATGAAGGATCTATGAAATGCTGGGAGACTCGGTATGCCTGCACATCACTGTATTTAGGGAGAGTCACATAGTTTTCAGCAACCAAAAAATTCAAGTTTGGAATGTTCACAGATTACTTTTTATCATTTTGGGGCTGAGATTAGACTTAGAACCCACTGGTTTGAATAGGAATGATTACCATACCATACAGGCTCATGATGTGTGTGTGTGTGTGTGTGTGTGTGTGTGTGTGTGTGTGTGTGTGT
>NW_021604621.1:2468376-2471996 GCF_004785775.1 Grammomys surdaster
TGTGTGTGTGTGTGTGTGTGTGTGTGTGTGTGTGTGTGTGTGTGTGTGTCTGTGTGTGTGTGTGTGTCTGTGTGTGTCTGTGTCTGTGTGTGTCTGTGTGTGTCTATGTGTTTGCGCATTGAGTTCTGAGGACTGAACCCAAGACCTGACACGTGGTATGTATGTACTCTTACACATTCTGCTAGCTGAATTACACCCTACACCCTCAGATTTGTGCTCTAAATCAATTGTCCTCAGCTTTATTGAGGCCGTGACTCTTTTACACAGTTCCTCATGTTGTGATGACCCACACCCATAAAATTATTTGTTGTTACTACATAACTCTAATTTTGCTAGTGTTATGAATTGTAATGTGAATATTTGATATGCAAAAGAGATCTGATATGTGACCCCCAAAAAGGATTACAACCCACAAATTAAGAATAGTTGGTCTCAATCAATGCTTGTGGGTTTTGTTTGTTTTGTTTTGTAGCAATGTGGTGTTGTTGTGGGTGTTGGTGGTTGTAGCACAGTGGGATGTGAGTTTTTTAGAAGGTGAGACTGAGCTGGCAGAAGCAGATCAATAAATTTAGGCCTTTGAAGGTTTATAGCTTGGCCTCTGGTTTTAGCATTGTTCTCTGCCTCCTGTCTGCTATGAAATAAGCATCCTCCTCCAAATGCTTGTGCCACTAAGATGCAGATGACTACATCTTGACCATTAGGACAGACTGAAACCCTCTAAAATTTCAAGAAGAAAGGGGAATATCCTTCCTTGTTTCTGTTAGGTATTATAGTTAGAGCGGTGCAAAGATAACTGACACACCGATCACATAAGCAGCCAGCTATGTACTGAACCCTAGTCTTCAAAATTTAGAAATGTTCTGTAGCTCATCTGTCAGTACTACAAAAAAAAAAAAAAAAGAACACATGGGCCATATACTTGAGACTATAGTCAGCTATCATATTCTCTAAACTGTAAATTATAGCATGTATACTCATTCTATAAATGTGATATTGGCAGCAGCAATGGAATATCTAAATTTATGACTGCCCTGAAAATAACTGGAGTAGCATCATCAGGCTTGTATTATGTAACTTGATGAAAGGATGCCTTACATGGCTGTATACTCAAAATTGTGCAGTAACTTGATGTATTGACAACACCCAACTATTTTTCTTTATACCCTGATGTGCAGTAACTTGATGTATTGACAACACTCTACTATTTTTCTTTATACCCTGGACATAGTCTCTGCCCTCAGTTCTTCACATTTGTCCTATTTGTTCACATTGCAAAACAGTTCCTTTACATTTCAGAGGGGTATAGTTCCAGAATTTTGTACTTCTTTAAGTATGCATCCATGACTTTTTCATTCATAGTAACATGGTTTTGCCCATTGGATTCATTGTAAAACTTGTTCAGATTATGTTTTTGCCTACAATTTTTGTTTCTACTTCCATCATTACAAAAAAATCCATAAAACTATATCTATGCCATATTACTACTCTCTGTGTATTATCTAGCATAGTCTATGCCAAGTACAGAGGTTTCATGTTCATTTGTTTGAGTTGTTTATAATGGATGGCTAAAAATGACTACCAGCTAAACATTTCAATGATATTTAGCTAAATACAGGGAATCCCTGGGAAGAGGAGTATCCTAGAATGTATCTGGATTGGTTCCTTATTAACAGCAAATTGGTACCTAGGGGTTAAACAGATAGATAAATTATGAATTTTTCATAAGAGTGGCACAGACTGGGGCTGGAGACATGGCTCAGTGGTTAAGAGCACCCTCTGCTCTTCCAGAGGTCCTGAGTTCAATTCCCAGTCAACCACATGATGGCCCACAACCATCTGTAATGGGATCTGATGCCGTCTTCTAGTGTGTCTGAAGACAGCAACAGTGTACTCACATACATAAAATAAATAAATCTTTAAAAAAAAAGAGTGGCACAGACTACATTACTGTGTAGTGCAGAATACTTATGGATAGTTGGGACACAGAGAGATAATCAATATGCCCAATGTCATTTAGCTCCTTCTCATCCTCCTTCTGTTCCCCTCCTTCTCTTTGTCCCTTTGTCTCTCCCTCTCTACCTCTCCCCTCTCTTCAGCATCCTTCTCCAGATTTTTTTTTAGGTATTAAGAAAGGATGTAAGGGGAGCAAACAGAAGGAACAAGAGGTTAGGAAGCAAAGTGCTAAAATGAACGAAGAGGCAGAAAGAAGAAAGGGAGGAAAGAATGGAGAATGCAGTACATGCAGAATAGGAACACCTTTGTGTCTCTATTAAATAAAATTAAAATATAGATGCATTATTGCAGGACAACCCAGATGTCTCACAACAGAAGAATGGGTACAGAAAATGTGGTACATTTACACAGTGGAGTACTACGCAGCTATTAAAAAAATGAATTTATGAAACTCTTAGGCAAATAGATGAAACTAGAAAATACCATCCTGAATGAGATAACTCAGACCCAAAAGGTATGTACTCACTAATAAGTGGATATTAGCCAAAAATAGCACAGAATACCCAGGATACAATCCATAGATCTCAAAAAGGTTAACAAGCCTAAGGGCCCAAGTGAGGATGCCTCAATCCCACTTGGGAGGGAGAAGACAGCAATCACAGGAGGGGGTAGGAACGGAGGGAGGGACCTGGGTGGGAAAGGGGACAGGGAAAGGAAGAGGGAAACATAATCAGTCAATGGGTGGGAGGAACAGGACTGAAGCCATCAGGGTCAGCAGAAAGAATGGAAACAGGCAACCTCGGGAGGTAGGATGTAGGGGGACCCCCTAGAATACACCTGGCTGGTGAGAGAGTCTCAGGACTCAAAAGAAGGCAATTTAGATGAAGTGCCCTACAGTGGGGAGAGGGAACTTGTAGAGTCTACCTCCAGTAGAAAGACAGGACATCAAATAAGGGATGGGGTTGCCATCCCAAGGTCAAAATTCTGACCCAGAATTAATTGTTCCTGTCTGAAAGAACTGCAGGGAAGAAAATGGAGAAGAACCTGAGGGAAAAAAGGTCCATCAACAGGCCCAAAATGGGATCCAGCTTAAGGGGAGATCCCAAGGCCTGACACTATTACTGAGGCCATGGAGCACTCACAAAAAGGGACCTATCATGACTGCCATCCAAAAGACCCAACAAGCAGCTGTAAGAGTCAGATGCAGATATTTATGCCCATCCAATGGACAAAAACCGATGACCCCTGTGGCTGAATTAGGTAAAATGCTGGAAGAAGTTGAGGAAGAGGGTGATCCTGTTGGAGGACCAGCAGTCTAAATTAACCCGGACCCCCAAGATCTTTCAGACACTGGGTCACCAATCTGGCAGCATACACCAGCTGATATGAGGCCCCAACACATATACAGCAGAGAACTTCCGGGTCTGGGTTCAATCAGAGAAGATGCATCTAACCCTCAAGAGACTGGAGGCACCAGGAAGTGGGGAGGTCTAGTGGGGTGGGACTGGGGGTGGGGACATCCTCTTGGAGATGAGGGAAGAGGTATGGAATGTGGAACAGTCAGAGGGTGGACTGGGAGGGGGGTAAAATCTGGACTGTAAAAATGATAAAATAAAATTAAGAGAGAGAGAGAGAGAGAGAGAGAGAGAGAGAGAGAGAGAGAGAGA
>NW_021604621.1:2472006-2485428 GCF_004785775.1 Grammomys surdaster
AGAGAGAGAGAGAGAGAGAGAGAGAGAGAGAGAGAGAGAGAGAGAGAGAATGCTAACCTAGAGAGAGAGAGACTGCTAACCTAGAATGATATTGGCTAATGGTCCTTTTTAGGTTATGCTCTTTCCAGGTCCAAATGTTTTAAGGACAAAAGCCTTAGGAAAAGAAATGCCTCCACATTATGATTAGATTTGTTCATATGTGTATGGGGCTGCACACTGTCTGGGAATGTGGACACCTACATGTGCATGTATAGCAACTGGACGTCAACACTGGGTGTCTCTCCCTCAATTGCTTTCCACCTTATTTTTAAGACAGTGTCTCTCCCTGAATTAAGGCTCCAGTCTGCTTCACTGGTTACTCAACAATCCTCTGGGATCTGTTTGTCCCCACACTCTTCCCATTCAGGTAGTGCTGAGGCTACTGACATGTGCCACCACACCTGGCTTTTACTTAGGTGTTAGAGAACACTTTACCCACTTGGCCATCTGCCTAGCCCATTTATGTAGTTTTAACACTCACTGGAGTGTACATGATGTACTGTTCAATTCTGTCAACTTTGGCATTTTCCAACTAGGCACTTGTTATCTGTGTGTCTATTGATTGTGTGTCTACTGGTTCTCACAGAACAAGAGCCCAGGAGTCCAGGAAATGTGTCTTTGTGTTTGTTGGAAAATGTGATGAAAGATGAATGAAGGGGAAAACTGTCTTCTGATGGGGACAACCTAGGCAGCTCACCAGCCTGCTGAGTTTATTTAGGTAGATAGGACTCAGACACCAGCATACCTGTGCCTCTCAGAAGACAAAGACCCAACTGATTAGATTCTCTGGAAGTCAAAGAGATAGAGCACAGCAGGACAGGTGAGTTTTAGGAGATTGCTAAGCAAGTTTGACAGACTGGAGAGTTGGGGAAACCCTGGGGTATGTGTTCAATCCAAACTTGAAAAACACTGCCTAATCCCCAGGACCTTGGCTAGCAGAATACCTTAAAAGCAGGCCTGTCAAATTGGACATTATACTATTTATAATTATAAGGTTTTTTTAAAGGAAAGGTGGCAAAACCAGAAAAGCACAGAAGCGTAATTAAAAGTTGGCTAGCAACATCTTGGATACAGTGTTGTTAGTGCTAATGCTTGCTTCTATAAACCAAAGGATGCAAGGTTTTGAAAAAAATGTTTTCAAGACAATGAATGTGCAAATGGAGCCATTGTATGACTTAGCATTTCCTAAAATGAAAAAGATTCTTGTATTTAAAGGGAATTATGCCACAGAGACACACCAGACACGTGGCACTGTAGGAACTTAATTGCTAACATGTGAAAAATATTAATAGTTTTAACATTCTTAGAGTTCTGTAGGGAGATCATAGAAATACAACTTGTTTGGAGATCGGGATTTTGTTCACCCTCGCTATTCTTGCTTATGGTAAATTGACCATCTTTAGATTAGCAATAGAAGTTAGTGTAAAGTTCTCAAAAATACAGAATTTTCATTTTTGCTACTGCAGCTACAATGATGAAAAGTTATTCTAATATTCAAACAGGAATTACAGTGTACACATAATGGTCCATTCCATTTCTCACCATAGAAGCTCTCAATAAGAGAGTTCACCTTTTTGTGTTTCTAATATTCTCTAGGTCAATTAACATTTAATATATTCCAAATAGGAAATCTTATCCCTATGTGTATATTGGCTAGAACCAAGATACAGTGTGCTTCAGGGTGTGTGTGTGTGTGTGTGTGTGTGTGTGTGTGTGTGTGTGTGTTCCTAGCCCTTTCCTCCAAGGCATCCATATGGATGAAAGGAAACTTGACAACAGTCTTCAAATACATGACTTCATTCTCTCTTTCAGCTCAGTAAATATAACCAATGTTGTTCATTGCTTTATGTAAAATGGAAATTGTCAATGTAGACTTCAAAGACCTCTGCATTTCCTGGGGAACTTTCAGAAGGGCCTCCTACTCTTCACTCTCAGGAGTGCCAACAAACTCTCTGACCTCTTACTTACTGGTCATGTCAACTCTGAGTTTCAGTAGCAGCTAAACTCTTGGGTGAAAGAGGCCAATTAAGCATAGACTACCTTTGAAGCTCAGGGATAGTGTTGACTTTTGAAACATCTATGGAAAAAGGTTTTCTCCAGATTTCTTCAATTTCTAGGAGAACAGAAAAGTTAGAAGCCACGAGTCCTGTGACCCACACCCTCTTCGCAGTACCCTTTGGGTAAAAGCAGAGACATCATGAGGACTTTAATGATCCAATAATCCACAGGAAGTTGTATATGGCATGAAAATGTCATCCCAGCAGTCCTCCCATGTACCAGCCTCATATGCAATCGGGACAAAAGTCCCATTTCTTTCACTCCCAATTTACGACCATCCCTACCTTTTTTATATTTACCTAAATTGGTACAGTCAGAGAGTCGAGTGCCAAGTGTGACTTCCAGCTCTATTTAACACCCCCAAAGGACCTCCATATAGCAAACGTTCTGCTTTTATTCTCTCAGCCTAGGGTTATAGGGCCTGGAGTAAAATTGATGCCTTGGACAAGGAAAACACTGCTGGATAAGGTAAGAATCCCTCTAACTCACATCTCCTGTGTTGGGGTGTGGTGTATTGAGACCTTATGCTCAGTGAGGGGGGGAATCACCAGATGTGATAAAAGGGAACATTATGGATACCAAGGAGAAAGAGAGAAATTCTCACAGGTAACGCATAGCCATACAAATTGTTCCTTCCAGTCCTACCCAGTGTCTAAGTCAGTGACAGCTGCCAGAGCTCCCTGTGCAGCTCTGAACAAAAACATAGAACATGTAGATATTTATAACCATTGATAAACTCATCATTAACATCATTCATGAAATCCTTTTGGACTGATATGTGATTTGGTTCTGTGACTAATGTGTCTTTTAACAGCCTCATGGGTCATGAGAGACACCAACTAGAATGGCAATGGAGTGGAGGCAAAGACAAAGTAAAGAGGCCCTCTAGCATCTCAGAAACCCAAGCATGGAAGAAGTTAGAAAGAAGCAAGAAATCCTAGGTGAATACTCAGCAAGCAGAGATGGAAACAAGCACCATGTTTTTACAATGGCCACAAACAGGGGCTTTAGATTCTGCACATCTTGCTTACTGTATTTCTTCCACCTCTTCCCAGTGATATTCAATGAACCTTTATTCATTTTCTCTGTCTCAGCTCTCTCCCTATATTCATTGACATGGCACCAAAGCATCTACAAATATAAATATTTGTCTCACCCTTTCTTGCTTAAAAGCTGCCATCCATCTTCCTGCATCTGCCAAGAATGCTGCTTTGCTAGGTGGCTTCCTTTGTTGCCGAATCTCTTGCTGCTATGCTGCTCTAAGTACTAACATCAGCCAGTTATCTGGGGTGATCTGGAGGGGGGCACAAAGGCTCCCTTTTCAAAGATTTCCCTCTGAGTTCTGATATCCTGACTCTCTTTCAGCACAACTATCCTCTTCACCTCAGCTGCCCTCTATACAGCATCCTGCTCAAGATGTTTCTGTAACGTCTGATTGTATTGATCAAGAAGTTGAGTTCCCTTTTACTGCAAAAATGACTCTTTCAGAGCTGTTAAAAAGTACTTGATGGCCACCATTCTTTCATATCTTTGCATTTGCATAGGGGCAAACCCAAAGGAATAGCCCTCAAAAGATAGAATAACAAGCATGCCTATAAACAAGAAAAATGTAGATACCAGAGATTTGTCTATTCTTCCTTTGAAAAGGCAATTGTAGGAATGAGGATAGTACTGGTGGATCACCAGGGATATTTGCCAAAGTACAAAGGTTGCTTTGTTATTTTTAAAAATTGGTTGGAGTAGAGGAGCACCAGAGGCACTGTAGTGATTTTAACTTTCTGCTTTATTGTTCAAATTCTCAAGAGCTCTTACCTTTAGAAGATCCATACAATGACTTTCTTGGGTCGTGGTATTTGTTCAGAAGAATAAATTCTCTGAAACTTATATTAGACATAATGCCAACAAAAAAAAGATACTCTTTTGAACCCTGGGATACTCCCAAGAATCATACATAACACATGGTTGCCTCCAAGCTGCTATGTTCTGAATGGCTCACAGAATTTCTTTGTTGGAACTGGTTACCAACTCTAGTGTTGAGTACACAGGGAACTAGTAGATAGGTGAGGAAGCGATTCTATCAATTAACCTCACAAATAGATTGGTGCCTTGTACGAGGTCCAGAAAAACTAACACAGTGTTCACTCTACATTTTGAACATTCTATGAATAATTTCAATGCATGGTAAATTTGAGAAATACTGTGGTAGTGTGGCTTATAAATGGTTGCCTTCATCAGAATTGAAACTGAAATCAAATCTCCAATGTAAGAGAATTGGTAGAGGCGGCCTTTGGAAGGAGACTTGGAGAAGGCAGACTCTCTTAATGGTAATAGGTGTCCTAATGGGGCAGTTAAAGAAAGATGGATGGACATCATCAATAGACATTGTATTCATGTATGAATATAGTACAATGAATCTTATTAATGTGTATCAGTAAAAAATATTTTAAGGTGTTTAATGAAGAGAAGTCATTGTTGTTTTGCCATTCATCTTCTGCAATATAAGGACACAGCATTCCTCTACTCCAGAGGATGCAGAGAAAAGTCAGATACTAGGAGTGGAGACAAGGCCTATGTCTGAAGCCAAAATCTGTTAGCACATTAGCCTAAACTTCCTACCTCCAGAATTATGAGCAGTAAATTTCTTTCATATGCAAATTTGATAATTTCAGGTCTGTTTTAGAGTAGTGTGAATCGACTAAGACATAATTTGTTGCCAGCAAAGTAGAGGTGTTATTATAAAAACTAGAGTTGTCCCTTCATGTCTGTGGTGTCGGCATGCATGAATTCAACTAAATGTAAACAAAAACGACTTCAGAATACCCAGATGCCTTGAGCTGCTTGCTGTACACCTCCCCCCAGCTCCATTGCCTGTATACTTCTCCACTTGCCTTCACCAGGCACACAACACCAGGAACATCCAGATTAGATCCCTTCACATACCCATTGCCCTGCAAGCCACCCAGCTGCCCTGAGCTACTTGCTGTCCACACGCCCCCAGCTCCATTGTCTGGCCACAGAAAGCCTGCTGTGTCAGGAGCACTGAGGTTAGGCCTGCCTTCCCAATACCTGCTACACCAGGAACATTTATGGACAACTAGATAGCTAAAAGCCAGCTTAAGCACACAATCAACAAAAGCCAGGGCATCCTGGTGCCTTCAGAACACAGCTCTCCTACTACAGCAAGCCCTGGACAGCCTAACAAAAACGCAGCAAAAGAAAATGATCTTAAATTCAATCTTATTAAGATGCCAAAGTTCTTTAAAGAAAAAAATGAATAAATCCCTTAAAGAAATACAGGAAAATACAATTAAACAGATGAAGGAAATGAATAAAACTATTCAAGACCTGAAATCGAAAATAGAAGCACTGAAGAAAGCACAAACTGAAGAAATCCTGGAAATAGAAAACCTAGGGACAAGTAACATACAAAGGCAGACCTATCAGAATTACACCTGATTTTTCCAACAGAGATTAAAAGCTACATGAGCCTAGACGTATTTCTTGCAGCTCAGAAAAAAAAGTAAACCTGTAGACTCTTGATCTTGGACTTGTAAACTCCTGAACTGTAGAGATTAACGATTGGCTGTTTATAGTTAACACTTAATGAAACACAAATGGACGAAGAGAAAAACTATGAACTTTACTCAACTTTTGAACTACCTTAGCAAAGCATGGTAATTTGTAGAAAAGCCCACCTTCTCAGAAATAGGGGTAGATAACTTGAGTCAAAGGCTCCCCTAGGCTAGCCCTATTCATCCCTCTCTCTGTTCTGAATCCACACCTCACTGTGCCTCTTATCCCACTAAGCTCAGAGCCAGACCAGAAAGGCAAATAGATTATGTCTTCCAAGTTAGATGGCTGAGTTCCAAATGTAGGAAGGAAACTATCTTATCAGACTTCTGGCCCATTGATAAAAACCACAGAAGGAAATCACTGAATTTTAAATTGAGAAAGCAGGGTTCTCAGATAAAAAAAAAAAACAACAACAACATAGGAATTGCCTGGGAGTTTCCACTTTAAAGCCATTATTTTCCACATCAATTAAAAAGTTTTTTTATCACTCCTCGTGTAATTTATTTGTACTCCAAGAGCTGAAATACTGTCTCCCCAGTTAGATTACAAACTCTTTTGTGAAGACTAGTTCCTCCAACAACCATGTTTCTTCACTCTTCTTTCTTTATCATCATCATCATCATCATCATCATCATCATCATCATCTTTCACTAGGGCTCTTCCAGAGGCCTAGGAATTTTTTGGATGTTCTCTGCTGCTTTTTAACTATGTGTTCAGGTTTCAGAATAGAAGAAACTGCTAGAAAAGGCAAGGGGACTTTCTGAATAACACCACTGTAGATATGTTAAGACAGAATGTTTCTACCCGTCACAGTCTGTTTAATGTATATCCTTCCAGACTCAGGTCTGTTCCATTCTCTGTAGTATTGTAGTGAGTTGCTTTTCTTCTTCAGTGGTGATTTTCATCTGTGCTCAGAGAGAGAAGTGATAACACCAAAGAGAGAGCAGCCTAGAGGTCGGAGTAAACATATCAATGGGAAGATGAACAAGGATTTCAATTTGAACGGGACCTTTGTCCCAAGAAACCATCTTCAGCTTGCTTAATTAACTTAAAGACCTGAAGTGCATTCCTGAGGGACTTTGTCTTTAAGGCCTTTTGGGAATTTAGGCAGGAATGGAAACCCTAGTGAAAAAGAAAAATCTCTTCAAATTTACAGAGCAATGCAATGCAGGCAGCAGTGTTTTTTAGGAATGCAGCGTGGCTGTTCTATAAACATATTCCATATACTATGAAATTTACTCGAATGTGCACAGTTTGGTGCTTTTCAATATTTTGCTAAGACTTTCAATCAGTCACATTATTTAACTTTGGAATGTTTTGGTAATAATTCCAAGAAGAAGCACTATGTCTATTAACACTCACAACCTAGTTCTTCTAAACCTAAGTTAACCGTCAGAGTAGAATGGTCTTCCTATTCTTTTGTTACTTCAAAACTACTGTCCCCACTTTAAGGGGGCTATAATGCCACTAGCCACATCTGACTCCTTGGAATAGGTGACAAGGCATACTCTCAGAATCATGACATCTCCTTTACCAAAACAATGGACACTGGCACTGCCTTTTGTTGTCGTTGTTGTTGTTGTTGTTAATTCTGTCATACATTACATCCCTACTGCACTTTCCTCTCCCCCCACTCCTCCCAGTTCTTCCTGCTGTGCCTTCCCTCTTCCCCAGATCCATTGCTCCTCCGTGTTCCTTCAGAAAATAGCATGCCTCCCAAGGATATCAACCGAACATGGCATAACAAATCACAGTAAGACAAAGCATATACCCTCATCTCACAGCTGGATGAGACAGCCCAGTAGGAGGAAAGGGGTACCACAGTAGGCAAAAGAATCTGGGATAGTCCCAGCTTCTTCCATTAGGTGTCTTCTAAGAACACCAAGTTACACAACCATAACATATATTCAGAGGACCTAATTGCTACCCATACAGGCTCCGTGATTGCTACTTCAATCTCTGTGAGCCCCTACGAGCCCTGCTTAGTTGATCCTGTGGGCCATGTTCTCATAGTATGGTATCCTCTAGCTACTTTCCTTTCTTCTACAGGTTATTTGAGCTTTGCCTGATGTTTGATTGTAGGTCTCTCCATCTGTTCCCATCAGTTTACAAACTAAACCTGATTACTATTAAAACTTGAATGACATGACGAAGATTTTCAGTATCCCCTACTCCTGCATCTAAGAAACTGACAACGTACAAGAGTTTTAATCTTCAGCTCTGTCAGAGATGACATCACATGATTCAAATTTCTTTCAATCACTAGTCAATGAGCCATGTAGACATTTGAGAAACCTCATGAAGGACTTCACATCCTATTTTCTTTTGTGCCACTCTCAGAATATGACATTTTTTATTTTATTGGTTATTTTATTTATTTACATTTCAAATATTACCCCCCTTCTTAGTTTCCCCTCCACAAACTCCCTATCCCCTACCCCCTACCCCTGCCTGCCTCTATGAGGGTGCTACCCTACCCACCCACCTACCTTGGCACCCTAGCATTCCCCTACACTAGGGCATCAAGCCTTCATAGGACTAAGGTCCTCTCCTCCCATTGATGCCAGATAAGTTGATCCTCTGCAACATATGCAGCTAGAGCCATGGGTCCCTCCATGTGTACTCGTTGGTTGGTGGTTTAGTCTCTGAGAGCTCTGGGGGGTCTAGATGGCTTATGTTGTTTTTCCTTTGAGATGGCATTTTCTTAAAAGAAACATTCATAGTAAGCATCTAAGCTATCACTTATAAACCAAGATGTTTTAGACTTGGCCAGGTCAGGTAATATGTGAAACAGCCTGTGTTTAAGATGTAGTAGGAACTCTGGAGCCTGGAACTGAATATCCAGTGGATATACAACTTGGTTCCAGCTAATTTCCCCCTGCAGGGTCTTAGAGGCTCTATGTTTCTACTCTTTTCAGTGTTCCAGGAGACAAGGGATAAAACCAGAATTTTTATGTGAAATTTTCTCATTTTCGATACTGGCAAGATGTTTTGCGATTTTTAAATGCATTATCTAGTCCAAACAAAATGTGTGCTGGCTGGAGCTGATGGATATGTTTAGCAGTTTACAATCTGTTCAAAATACTACTTAATTCTTTCTCCTGTATTCACCATTATTAGCTAGTCACATGTTTAGGTCTTGCTCCTCAGACTGTTAGCATTTTTCAAAAGGCTGTTCGATTCTAGCTTTTTCTTTTCCATGAGCAAATCCCAGATGCACCTGTCTTTGAAGAGTGACTTACTATATCAAAAAGGAGCATGAAATTAGGCGTCTGTGCTCAACGCTAGCTGTACCAATTACAATATGTGCATCATTGCTCAGGTTTCTTTTCCTCTCTTAGACTTAGTCATTCAATCTTCAAATAGAAAAAGTAAGCCCTAGATCACACACTTCTTCAAAATTGATACTGGGACACTGAACTCAAGGCTTCACACATGGTAGACAAATGTCCTGCCAGTGAGTTGTAGCCATAGTCATTTTTTTCTGTTTTGTAAGTTTGAGAGGTGATTTTAGTAACTTGCCTAGGTTGGCCTAAAATTTACTGTAGCCCAGGTAGGCTTTAAACTCTCTATTTTTTTTAGTCTCGGCTTCTTAAACAACTAAGATCACAGACCTGCGCCTCCAGGCATGTTTTTGAAGGAATGTATTTAAGAGCCCTATTACACAATAAGTGTTTAACAAATGTGACGATTAGCTTTAATTATCAAATTGACACAACCTAGAGTCACCTGAGAAGGATATCTCAACTGAGGGATTGTGTGGGTCATATTGGCCTTTGGGTATATCTATGAGGGATTGTCTTGACTGTTAACTTTATGGGAGAGCACAGACCACTCTGGGCAGAACCATTCCTTAGCTAAGGGCTATGTAAAAGGATGGGCATAAGTAAACTTACATGCATTTATTTCTCCCTGCCCTTAACTGTGGATATGGTGTGATCAACTCCCTCAAGCTCCTACCAATGTGATTTTCCCACAGTGATGGACTATAATGGAACTTGGGTAAAACTGGAATAGAATATTAGTGGAATTGAGAAAGAAACATAATCCATTCTCCCTTTAGTTTCTTGTTTTCAGGGAATTTTATCATATCAACAGAAATGAAACCAGAATAGATATTATAGTCCACTCTCACTTTTTCACCCAGGCTGTCTAACACTGGATGTGCTGCATCTCTTAACTCCATTTATCTCTGTTCTGTTTTTGCAACACTGTAGCTGCATTGTTTTTACACAAGGCATGAAATGCATAAGCCAAGACATTTCTCTGAACCATGTCCAGTGCCCTGTAACTTCTTCACATGGTTGAATTTTTCTCATCCAGTTTTAATTGTTAAATGATAGCTGTATTCCTTTAAACTTATGACTCTCTCTGAAGCTTCTGCTAGAACAAACTACATGAACACTATCAAGCTCGTCTAAAGAGCTTCCGGGACAATTGTTTTGAAGCAATTACATCAAATATCTTGGACCCCCCCACACACACACATCATAAAATTTGTTTAGATTTGTATCATCATAGCTTCCTCAGACAGAACTTTTGCTCTTGTCTGTATTTATTAACTGCCCTCATGGGGTCCATTTCATAAAATATTTTCACTTAACCTCATTAATTCTCCATATGAAAATAAATGCCTGTATGGCGAATTAGCATCAACTCAAGCTAAATATGAAAAGGTAGAGAGACCGAGAGTTAGATCAAAAAGAATATCCCAGGCCATACAAATGTCACTGCCTTTAATCACATACAGTGGCTCCATTTACCATAATCCTTTACATAGTGTCCCTTTAGCTTGCCAAGTAATCATCTTCAGTAATGGCTCAGAAAATAGGAGCTATTTCCCAGGTTTCAAAAACCCTGTCACGTTCTAGCTCACCATTTCCATTTTCTGGAGTAAATGGACACAGTTTATACACCAGAAAAGAATTTCACAAGTATGCTTTAAAAGCTAATGTTAAGATAGATTCTGCTTTGGAGATGACAAACAGTTACTGGAATGTACAATTCAGATATGTTTGTATTGAAATCTCATTCATCACTTTGAGGCTATACCTCATGTGTGAAGGCATACCTGCTTCAGGTTCTCCAAAGGCACATCCTATGTCCATCTCTGAACCTTTTCCAAAGTAATTGTATCTTGAGTACTTTCCCTTCAGGCAACCAGATGATCTTTCCCATCATTTAAACAGTCTAGGAAGCCCTACTCGTCCTTCAATCTTCTCAGGTGATTGAACAACTGACAAATGTTTGTTTGTTTGTTTGTTTGTTTGTTTTTAGTGGAGGCAGGCTCATCCATGACAAAGGTTAATTGGTTTGTTTGGTTGGTTGGTTTTGGTGGAGCCAGATTCATCCAAAACATGAGACACACACAGCTATTTTCCTCTATAAACAGGCATTAACCCTCATTCTCTTACTTCTACCAAAGCATGTTTACTGTTCATTTACTCTGGTAGAATTTGTGTCAGTCACAAATTGAAAGGAAAATAGTCACTTCTGTATAAAAAAAAAATGATGGTTTAGTAAATCCAGGACTCAGAATTTCTACTGGTAATGCTAATGTACAGTGCACAGATTTAATAGCTTAAGTAAAATCTTAGCTTTTGGCTACGGGTGCCAGAGTATGAAAGTGTGCACAGCCAGTGTGCCTACTATAAAATACAAATGCAAAATTTAGATGCATGGGGATGACTTACAACTCAGTAATTTACTACTGTTTAATAATAAGTTTGATAAAGGTAAGAATGTGTAGAAAAGTAATATTATACTAAATAAAGTACCTGTGAGTAGGACTGACACATCAATCACTGTTTTTGTCTGTCATATACACTACAAATATGACAAAACAGACAATACACTAGAAAATAGAGTGCCAACATGGTTCTGAATTACTAAAGTCATATGGACTTGAATTATCGCTAGCTGTAAACATACTATATGTCTGATCTTGGTGAATTATCTTCTCTGAGCCTCAGTTTTATAAACTTTTTAAAAAATCATTTTAATTTTTTCCTCCTCTATTTCCACTTAGTAAAAAGGAGGCCTCCCAGGGATATCAAACAAACACAGCATAACAAGTTACAATAACACTGGAAACACACACTCATATCAAGGCTGGACGTGGCAACCCAGTAGGAATCAAAGGATCCCAAGAGCAGGCAAAAGAGTCAGAGACAACTCCACTCTCACTGTTAGGAGTCCCACAAAAGCACAAAGCTAATGGCCATAACATACAAGCAGAAGACCTAGTGCTGAACAATGCAGGCCCCTGATCGTGGCTTCAGTTTTTGTGTACCCTTATAAGCCCTCCTTAGTTAATGTTTGTGAGCCATGTTTTTCTAGTATACTCGACACCTTTAGCTCCTACAACTCTTCCTTTCCCTCTTCCACAGGGTTCAGATAGAGATCTACAATTTGGGCTCTCTCTCTGCCTAATGTTTGTCTGAAGCCTCTCTGATGACAATTAGGGTAGGCACCAATCTATGAGTATATAAGAATTTCATTAGGAATCTTTATTAATTTTTTTGTATCATAGGACTCTGTGCTACCCAGCCTCTAGTTCTTGATCATTCATCTGTCTGTGAGTAGGTGCATGTGAGTGCTGGTGCTCATGGAGTACAGAATAGGGTGTTGGATCCCTGGGAGCTGGAGCTACAGGTAGTTGTGAGCTGCTGCCTTATGTGGGTGCTGGGAACTGAAGTACAAACTCTTAACCATACTGAGCCATCTCTCTAGCATTGTTTCCTAATCTTTAAAGGTAATATAATAATAGTCTCTACATTATAGTACAGTGAATAACTAATAATAATATATGGCATATACAAAATTATTAATAATATATGGCACTTACAGGTATCAACCATTTGCTTTAGCTTTTTTCATGTAGTAAATGCCAGTATCCTATGAAACAGGTACCACCACCATCTCCCTCCAGTTATTAGGCTTAAGTTCCCCTTCAAAATGCATATTTATTTTTGAGATTATAATATTAAATTTAATTTTAAGTAAAATAACCATATGAATATAGTTACCTCTCACGTTGTTTCTCAAATTAATTTGATTGAAAATGTTCCTTTCCTAACAGACAGATTCTACTAAGAAAAAAAAATGGGAGGTTGAACTGAGGAAGGAACAAAGAGAGGGTGAATTTGAGAAGACACAGACCCTGCTTATTTAAGTGTAGGCAGAGATATAGAAAGCTGTTGTTAGACCTGCTCTTAAATGCCAAGAAAAATTTAAAAAGGGAAAAAGAAAAAGGCAACCAAATACATTTCATGTCGATCTGTGTGATTTGTTTTTGTCCCCCTTGGTAAGCCTATATTTCCAAACTCTAAAGAATTCTGGGAGCTATCAGGAACATTCTCTTGAGATTTGAATTGTACCTGAGTGGAGGAAGTCACTTAGGGCAAATCAGCCAGGGATTTACAACTCGTTCCAGAAGTGTTCCACCCACTTTAGATGTTCCCCGTCACCATCAATGCTTTAATAGAAATAAAAATGACGATAAATAACAAGAGGAAAACAAAACAAGAGAACTTGTGAGTTAGGGAAATCAAAGGTAGAGAAAAGAAGTATACTAATTAATCATGAGACTTTTGATTGTACACATTCACAACAAAGATAAAAACAAAAATAACCTGTCTCTATGATCTGGGTCACCCCTATGAAGATAAAATCAAGATCAAGAAAAAGCATACTGCCTCTGGGCTGGAGCAGACACAGAGTTGGTCTGCTCCTGTCCTGTGGAGAAACTGA
>NW_021604621.1:2485438-2490435 GCF_004785775.1 Grammomys surdaster
AACTGAATCCTGAGTCATCCAGGAGCCACTGCACTCAGAGCAGCTGGAGCCACTGCACTCAGAGCAGCTGAAACTGAATCCTGAGTCATCGAGGACCCACTGCACTCAGAGCAGAAGGATTTCCAGATCCAAGAGGTGGCCTGAGTCCCAGGAGTTATTCCACCCAGGAGATTAGGAGCATAAGACCACAGAGACCTCTGGACTCTGAGGAGCTCTGCAATAAGCAAGATAACTGGAAATACAGACTCCAGTTTTACACAGTGAGGGCAGGTACCACTAGAGTTAACCAGATGGCGAAAGGCAAGCGCAAGAACATAAGCAACAGAAACCAAAGTTTCTTGGCATCATCAGTGCCCAATTCTCCCAATATAGCAAGCCCTGAACACCCCATCACACCTGAAAAGCAGGATTCAGAATTAAAATCACTTCTCATGATGATGATAGAGAATTATAAGAAGGAATTAAGTAACTCCCTTAAAGAAATACAGGAGAGTACAAGTAAACAGATAGAAGCCCTTAAAGAGGAATCACAGAAATCCCTTAAAGAAATGGAAGAAAACACAAAGAAGGAATTAAACAAAAACATTCAGGATCTGAAACTAGAAATAGAAACAATAAGGAAAGTTCAAAGGGAGACAACCATGGAGATAGAAAACCTAAGAAAGAGATCAGGAGTCACAGACGCAAGCATCACCAACCGAATACAAGAGATAGAAGAGAGAATCTCAAATGCAGAAGATACGGTGGAAAATATTGACACAGTTGTCAAAGAAAATGAAAAAAGCAAAAAACTCCTAACTCAAAACATCCAGGAAATCCAGGACACAATGAGAAGACCAAACCTAAGGATAATAGGTATAGATGAGAATGAAGATTCCCAACTTAAAGGGCCAGTAAATATCTTCAACAAAATTATTGAGGAAAACTTCCCTAACCTAAAGAACAAGATGCCCATAAACATACAAGAAGCCTACAGAACACCAAATAGACTAGACCAGAAAAGAAATACCTCCCGTCACATAATAATCAAAACATCAGATGCACAAAACAAAGAAAAAATACTAAAAGCAGTAAGGGAAAAAGGTCAAGTAACATATAAAGGCAGACCTATAAGAATTACACCAGACTTCTCACCAGAGACTATAAAAGCCAGAAGAGCCTGGACTGACATCATACAGACACTAAGAGAACACAATTGCCAGCCCAGATTACTATACCCAGCAAAACTCTCAATCACTATAGATGGTGAAACCAAGATATTCCATGACAAAACCAAATTTGCACAATATCTTCCCACAAACCCAGCACTTCAAAGGATAATTGATGGAAAATGCCAACACAAGGAGGGAAACTACAACCTAGGAAAAGCAAGTAAGTAATCTTCCAACAACCCCCAAAAAAGATACAAACATAACTTTACCTCTAATAAAAAAAATAACAGGAAGCAACAATCATTTTTCCTTAATATCTCTTAACATCAATGGTCTCAATTCCCCAATAAAAAGACGCAGACTAGCAGACTGGATACACAAACAAGACCCAGAATTTTGCTGCATACAAGAAACGCACCTCAGTGACAAAGACAGACACTACCTCAGAATAAAAGGGTGGAAAACAATTTTTCAAGCCAATGGTCCCAAGAAACAAGCTGGAGTAGCCATTCTAATATCAAATAAAATCGACTTTCATCCAAAATTAATCAAAAAAGATAAGGAAGGACACTTCATACTCATCAAAGGAAAAATCTACCAAGGTGAACTCTCAATTCTGAACATCTATGCTCCAAATGCAAGGGCACCTACATACATAAAAGAAACTTTACTAAAGCTCAAAACACACATTACACCTCACACAATAATAGTGGGGGATTTCAACACCCCACTCTCAGCAATGGACAGATCATGGAAACAGAAACTAAACAGAGACACTTTGAAATTAACAGAAGTTATGAACCAAATGGACTTAACAGACATCTATAGAACATTTCATCCTAAAACAAAAGAATATACCTTTTTCTCAGCACCTCATGGTACCTTCTCCAAAATAGACCATATAATTGGTCACAAAACAAGCCTCTACAGATACAAAAAGATTGAAATAATCCCTTGCATCTTATCAGATCACCACGGACTAAGACTGGTCTTTAATAATGACAAAAACAATGGAAAACCCACGTACACATGGAAACTGAACAACTCTCTACTCAATGATGACTTGGTCAAGGAAGAAATAAAGAAAGAAATAAAAGACTTTTTAGAATTCAATGAAAATGAGGACACATCATACCAAAACTTGTGGGACTCCATGAAGGCAGTGCTAAGAGGAAAGCTCATAGCTCTAAGTGCCTACAAAAAGAAACTGGAAAGAGCACACACTAACAAGTTGACTGCACAACTAAAAGCTCTAGAACAAAAAGAAGCAAATACACCCAGGAGGAGTAGAAGGCAGGAAATAATCAAACTCAGGGCTGAAATCAACCAAATAGAAACAGAAAGAACAATACAAAATATCAATAAAACCAGGAGTTGGTTCTTTGAGAAAATCAACAAGATAGATAAACCGTTAGCCAGATTAACCAGAGGGCACAGAGACAGTATCCAAATTAATAAAATCAGAACTGAAAAGGGAGACATAACAACAGAAACTGAAGAAATTCAAAAAATCATCAGATCCTACTACAAAGGCCTATACTCAACAAAACTGGAAAACCTGGATGAAATGGACAATTTCCTAGACAGATACCAGGTACCGAAGTTAAACCAGGAGCAGATAAACCATCTAAATAGTCCCATAACCCCTCAGGAAATAGCAGCAGTCATCAAAAGCCTCCCCACTAAAAAAAGCCCAGGACCAGATGGTTTTAGTGCTGAATTCTATCAGACCTTCAAGGAAGACCTAATACCAATTCTCTTCAAACTACTCCACAAAATAGAGACAGAAGGAACACTACCCAATTCGTTCTATGAAGCTACAATTACACTCATACCCAAACCCCACAAGGACCCGACAAAGAAAGAGAACTTCAGACCAATCTCCCTTATGAACATCGATGCAAAAATACTCAATAAAATTCTAGCAAACCGAATCCAAGACCACATCAAAACAATCATCCATCATGATCAAGTAGGTTTTATCCCAGGAATGCAGGGATGGTTCAATATTCGGAAATCCATCAATGTAATCCACTATATAAACAAACTTAAAGAAAAAAACCACATGATCATCTCACTAGATGCTGAGAAAGCATTTGACAAAATTCAACATCCCTTCATGATAAAAGTCTTGGAAAGATCAGGAATTCAAGGCCCCTACCTAAACATAGTAAAAGCAATTTACAGCAAACCAGTAGCCAACATCAAGCTAAATGGAGAGAAACTTGAAGCAATCCCACTAAGATCAGGGACTAGACAAGGTTGCCCACTCTCCCCCTACCTATTCAATATAGTACTGGAAGTCTTAGCCAGAGCAATTAGACAGCAAAAAGAAGTCAAAGGGATACAAATAGGAAAGGAAGAAGTCAAAATATCGCTATTTGCAGATGATATGATAGTATACTTAAGTGACCCCCAAACTTCCACCAGAGAACTCCTAAACCTGATAAACAACTTCAGCAAAGTGGCTGGTTATAAAATCAACTCAAACAAATCAGTAGCCTTCCTCTACATGAAAGATAAACAGACTGAAAAAGAAATTAGGGAAATGACACCCTTCACAATAGTTGCAAATAATATAAAATGCCTTGGTGTGAATCTAACCAAGCAAGTGAAAGACCTGTATGACAAGAACTTCAAGTCTCTGAAGAAAGAAATTGAAGAAGATCTCAGAAGATGGAAAGATCTCCCATGCTCATGGATTGGCAGGATTAATATAATAAAAATGGCCATCTTGCCAAAAGCAATCTACAGATTCAATGCAATCCCCATTAAAATCCCAACTCAATTCTTCACAGAATTAGAAAAGGAAATTCTCAAATTCATATGGAATAACAAAAAACCCAGGATAGCGAAAACTATTCTCAACAATAAAAGAACTTCTGGAGGAATTACCATCCCTGACCTCAAGCTGTACTACAGAGCAATAGTGATAAAAACTACCTGGTATTGGTACAGAGACAGGCAGGAAGATCAATGGAATAGAACTGAAGACCCAGAAATGAACCCACACTCCTATGGTCACTTGATCTTTGACAAAGGAGCTAAAACTGTCCAGTGGAAAAAGGACAGCATTTTCAACAAATGGTGCTGGTTCAACTGGAAGACAACATGTAGAAGAATGAAAATTGATCCATTCTTATCCCCTTGTACAAAGCTCAAGTCTATGTGGATAAAGGACCTCCACATAAAACCAGATACACTGAAACTAATAGAAGAGAAGGTGGGGAAAAGCCTCGAATACTTGGGCACAGGGGAAAAGTTCCTGAACAGAACTCCAATGGCATATGCTCTAAGATCGAGAATTGACAAATGGGACTTCATAAAATTGCAAAGTTTCTGTAAGGCAAAGGACAGTGTCAATAGGACAAAACGACAACCAACAAATTGGGAAAAGATCTTTACCAATCCTTCATCTGATAGAGGGCTAATATCCAATATATACAAAGAACTCAAGAAATTAGACTCCAGACAACCAAATTACCCTATTAAAAAATGGGGTATAGAGCTTAACAAAGAATTTTCAACGGAAGAAACTCGAATGGCCGAGAAGCATCTAAAGAAATGTTCAGCATCCTTAGTCGTCAGGGAAATGCAAATCAAAACAACCCTGAGATTCCATCTCACACCAGTCAGAATGGCTAAGATTAAAAACTCAGGTGATAGTAGATGCTGGCGAGGGTGTGGAGAAAGAGGAACACTCCTCCATTGTTGGTGGGACTGCAAGATGGTGCAACCACTTTGGAAATCAGTCTGGCGGTTCCTCAGAAAATTGGACATAGCATTACCCGAGGATCCAGCTATACCACTCCTAGGCATATACCCAGAAGATGCTCGAACATATAA
>NW_021604621.1:2500435-2510959 GCF_004785775.1 Grammomys surdaster
TGCTATGAACATAGTTGAGCATATGTCCTTATTATATGTTCGAGCATGAAACCTTATTTAGCTGTTAAGAAAAATGAAATTATAAAATTATGAATTTTCTTTTGAGATTTCTGTATGTGTGTTTCAAATAGAATAACCACAGAGATTAGGCAGGTAGGGAGGTGCCAGGGAGAAGGAGGAATCCCTCAAGTAAGGGGGCATAGAACATAGTGTTAGATAGAGGTAAAGGGGAAGTATGAGGGTGAATTACATGAGAGGATAGGAGGGCAGCAGAGATGAGGGAGTGTGGGAAGGGATTACTAACACTGAAGAAGTTTCAAAAGTCGCATGGAAACCTACTACCATGGAATCTTCCTAAAATATATACATTAGGAAAGGAATTTAAATGGTGTCAATGTGTAATGTTAAAAGAGACAATGACTCAACTAGATACCTTGTGGCACCAAGGAAACCCTACTGTGCCAAGAATGGGTTACATCTTTTTTGTTGTGCGTTTGCTTGCTTACTTTACTTGAGTATTCTTTTTAATTATTATTTAAAACAATTTTAAATTTAAATATATTCTGTTCATACTCTTCCCCTTCCCAAAGTCCATCCAAGGTCTTCTCCTTCCCTCCCTACCCACCTTTAAATTCTTTCTCAAAAAAAAAAATACCCACCACCAACAACTCCCCCCAACCAAGAAAACAAAGTAAAATAACACTCCTACCCTAAATAACACCAAACTGTGGCTAAATAAATGTGCATGTGCACATACACACACAGGCACACACACGAAAGCAGTGGAGTCCATTAATCCTGACCATGAGGCCTGCCATGCAATGGTTGATATACCCAATGTCATTCCATTGATGAAAACTGATTTTCCCTCCCCTGGCAAGTATAAATGACAGTTTCAGTTGTTAACAGGAATGGGTTAAGTCTTATTGAATCATTGGCCAAAAGGGTCTCATATATAAGTCCCCCCCCCCCGCCACATACACACACACACAATGTCAAAGGCTATTCTCATGGCTATTGCGTATTCTGCAAAACCTGATGGTAAGACCTTATTGTTGAAGATAACACATTATCAAACAGGGAAAAAACAAGCTGTTGCCCAACTAGAAGCTTCACTCCTACTTACTAGCATTCATGGTACTGGAAGGTACTTTGCATGCTAATGGAAGAGAAAAGTAATCATCAATAACACAAACACTGTGATACACAATGGGGTAGTACCTGCAAGACATACTGGTGCAATAGTGACACAAAAACCATGGGAGGAACTAGCTACTTGTTTTATGAGATTTAAGACCTCTCTCCATAAAACAGATCCCATACCTGACACTGCTAAGGTGGCCAAGAATTTGAGAGTAGATAGGTCATAGCTACTAGGGAAAAATTATTCTTCTAAAGGATCATGACAATAAAATGACTCTTAATGACATATTGCTATTCCTACAGATCAGTATACTGATTAGCCCTAACCAGAGAGGTTTCTTCTAGCAGTAGATGCTAATTAACAAAGAGAATCACAAATGAAAAATGTGCATAGAGCGATTTTGGAGCACTCAGCCTTAAATGATCTGTCTTTTCAATCTCTGACATCAAGATTTGGGGACCTAAGTGGAAAAGGAGGTGGAAGGACTATAGAGGCAGGAGTGGTGGGTGACTTCAAGGAAACAGCATCTTCCAGACACAAGCCTGATCCACATATGAACTCATAGAGACTGGGACAGTATGCACAGGACTTGCCCAAGTTGAAAATAGTCAAAATCCCAGCACAGAGAAGGGGAAGTAGGCACAAAGTTCATCTTTTGCTAAGATGCTGTTTGTAATTGATACTTACTGGAAAAAGGGAAATCAGTTTTCTCCAACGAAGTAACACTCTAATCATACTATAGGTCAGGCCTCTTGCCCAGAAGTTTTCCAATGCAAAATGAACTTCATAGTTTGGCTGAGCATTTTGTTTTGCTTTAGTACATTTTATCTTACTGAGGTTTTAGTTTATTTTATGGTTTGGATTTTCAATTTTATCTCCGTAAAAACACTTTTAGTAAAATTAACTTCTCAATAGGACATTTAATACATCAACCAACCCTTCCTTTTCTTGGTTTCTCTGGATTTTAGGGTTGGTTTTCTTCTTCTTCTTCTTCTTCTTCTTCTTCTTCTTCTTCTTCTTCTTCTTCTTCTTCTTCTTCTTCTTCTTCTTCTTCTCCTTCTCCTCCTCCTCCTCCTCCTCCTCCTCCTCCTCCTCCTCCTCCTCCTCCTCTTCCTCCTCCTTCTTCTTCTGAGAGATAGAAAGAACATGAAGTTGAGTAGATTGGGGACTGAGGATGTCTGCAATGTATTAGGGGAGAGGGATGAGTATGATCACGATATATTGAATGAAAAAAGAAATTTAACAAAACAAAACATGTGGCTAGCCAGCAGAGCATCATCCCTCAGTAGGTGGGCCTCTATACCACAAATTGTGTGCTAAATCTTCTGGGCAGGACAAGAGAGTATAATGCAAGATACCATTGGAAATAAAATTTATTTTAATTTAGTAAAAAATGGATATTTTCAAGCTGCATTAGCATACTCTGGGATGAAGCAGCCACAGCAGGTGTTTGGTGTGCCTAAAAGAAACTGTTGAAACTGCTGGTGATGGGGAGGAGGACTAATTGTTTTCTCAAGGTCACACTGGAGAATTTTCTGCCTCCAGAAATCACCTCAAATTATAAGTTTTTCATGTCCTAGAAAGAATGTGATATCTACCACAAAAATGCAAAATCTGGGAAAAGCACAAGCCACTTTTTTTGTAGGCTCCCCACCCCACCCCATACAGCCTAGGGTAGAAGCAGATGGAAATATTAATGTGTTCATTTGACAACCTCTTTTAAGGCTAGATCCAATCATTTGTGCTTTTATTTTTTTCTAGCCCCCCCCACATTATTCATTAGCAAGTGTGAAGTGTGCCCAAGGTATATTGCTGAATCAACTTCACCTTTATAGCTACAAGTATTTGTTAAGATTTACGAGTAATTTCTTTAACACCACTTGATTAGGCTGTGTGAGAAAAAAATACCTCACCTGTAAGAGCTTATGCTTG
This sequence comes from Grammomys surdaster, assembly GCF_004785775.1. NCBI lineage: Eukaryota > Metazoa > Chordata > Mammalia > Rodentia > Muridae > Grammomys > Grammomys surdaster. Next base: position 2,503,512 of record NW_021604621.1, read on the forward strand.
CAAATTCCTCCATCTGTGATTAATCAGAAAGTGGAGAACAAAAATTTTGAGATCCTACTATGTGCTCTGCAGATAAAAGAGAAGCATGGCTGGAAATGTGGAATGTGATAGTGTATCATCTTCACTTTCAAATAATTAAGACAACGACAGAACAAGGACAGTTACATATTAAGCTGCACACCATTGGGAATCAGTGCAAGGAAGAAGGTGCTTGAAAACAACTGGTCTAATGGACTTAAGGCATAGGTAGAACTTGAGTGGCAATGCTCAGAAAGTGGTGTGTTTATATCTTAAAGCATAAGCCATTGCTAAAGTAAGCAGTAGGCTCTCTGAGATGGTTGCTCTAAAACCAATGTCCACCTATGTGTTTGGGATGGAGACAGCCTTTTCTCAAATGTGGCATTTATCCACTAAACAGTTACTTAAGCCCCTAATATATGTCAAGTCTTGTCCTAGGACCAAAATCTATACCCTCACATAAGATAGGAGAGTAAGTCCCTGTCTTTAGGATGAATATATTTTCATTGAAGAAATATGATAATCACAGATCTATGCATGTAGAAAACAGGATGAGAGGAGGAAGTGGTTAGAAAGTGAATTGAGAATTCAGTCAAGTGAGGGAGATGGCCAGGTTCATATCTGGAGATATAGACTTGTTTTTCAAGACAACCTTGCCTTGCATGGGCTTCAGCAAACCTTTGTAACTAACACCTTGCTCCCAAACTATACCTGTTGCCATGAGAGATGATAGATTCCATTCCACTCCTTTAGTCTAGTGAACCTGCTTGTAAGCTAAAATGTTTCTCTAGCTCTCCTTTGAGTTGAGAAGCCTGTAGTTGTCATCAAGAATAGGGATTATTTTGGAGGGAGTTGGGTGATGATTTAATTAGTGTTGAATTTAGAGCAATGATAGAAGGTAATGGCTTTGTTTGGGCCCAAAGAGCTTCATACCCACTGGACTCCATTTCTCCCAACCACCAAAGTGCAGCGTGAAACTATTTTAAACACTACAGTTAATCCAACTGTGTTAGTGCTCTGATCATTCCTTTTTTATGGAAACAACTGGGAAATCTTTCTTGAGTTTAAACTCAGAAAAGACTCCTGAAATTCTGTTTTGTTCTTGTCAGTTTATTTTTAAGAGCACATTATATCTGCTTTCTCCTGTAAGCCTTATGGAGGCTTCAGACCAAAAACAATAAAAATTTAAATTGGCTTAAATGCTTTTTGCTCCACCTATCCTGCTCTTCTCTGTGCCAAATACAATTCCATCAAATCTGATAAGACAACTTCATGCAATATCTGCCTCTTCAATTGACTATTAACTATTCAGAAATGGGAACTGTGTGTTATACTTTGTTCTCCTCTACATACCTACCATACTGCCTTGCCTCTAGGTCCCTCTATAAATACTTGCTTAGTGACCAACCAAATACTTGTTTGGTGATCAACTAAATATAGACACTGGTTGAGGTAAGCCTGGACAGGAGACCCAGCACTACAGAAGCTGTGTCTTCAAGTCCTTTGTCGGTAAATTCACTTAGCAATATGATGCCCTCTGTTCTAGCTTCAGTACATGGAATAAGAGGAATGACTGGCATAAACAAGAGCGAGTTCCTGGACAGGAAGTGAATCACTCAATGCCATGCTTCCTGCTTCTGTCTGTAGCCCGGGAAACAAAGTCTTCTCTTGCATGCATCACTGCAGAGACATTTCAGTTTCTCTCTTTAGGGGCAATGCAGAGCCATATGTCTGAAACAAGCATTTGAATGCCTCATCTTTACACCAGCATATGTTATACCTGACTATTTGGCAAAGTGTCTAAAATTACTTAGACATCTGAAATAGTACTATTAATCACGAATGAAGAATCACTTTAACTAGATTGATGGGAGAGGGTATAAAATTAAAGGGACAAATACAGAAGAATGTTTTGCAAGAACACATTAGGTAACTGATATGCTTTAGGCTATGGAGGTAATGCATATGTTAACATTTCTGGTACAGCACTGCCACTTTTGTCAGCACTAAAACAAAGGCCAACAGTGCTTGTGTCTCATCCAGTGTTAACTAGTAAGGGGAATGAATTTAATGACTCTTGTTTCATTTTTCTGTTTATTTATTTGAAATTCAAGGCTGCTTAGCTCTCATTGATTTGTTGTGGGGCTGTCAGGTGTGATTTATCAGAAGCTTGTTCGTCATGACCTTTAAAATACAACCATGTTATTGCACCCATGTATCTGAGGAATGATTTAGTTGACATGGTCATGCTCTTTTATAATGTACAAAACTATCAGTATGTTTGTGCATTTACTAATGGTTCCATTTCATTTCAATCTGGTAACTTAATAGGTAGATGCTAATTAACTGTTAGCCCTGAGAGTTAATTTGAACATCTTAGGCTCTTAAAGTATTCTTACCCATATTTTCTGAGCAGACCTATGGTAAATCCAATGACTCTGACCATTGGAACCTGTGGCAGGTGCTATTTACAAGGATGTTTTGAAGTTTTCAGGCTGGTCTGGTTTGTTGTCAAAGACAACTACTTATTGAGCTTGTAATCTTATCTGGTTTTTGCTTTTGAAAGCATGTTAGTTTTTTTTCCCCCTTAAGAAGTGGGACAGTGCTTTAACATGTGTGCAGAAAACATTCTCCCAATGCATCTGGAAAAACAGAATCCAATACAAGACTCACTGGATTTAATTAGGGTACCAGAAAAAATACCCAAGGTTTGTGATACTTACATGCAGTCACAATCCTCTTGAATAAATTCAAATTAGAATTTTTCCAAGAAATTTCTAGTAGTTCTAGATATAGAGGACTATTGATGAAAATTGTAAGTAAGTTATCAGAAAATTTTATGTATACCAAATAAGTGATAATACAGTGCTATCTTTAGCCTATCATAATGGTAGAATTTTTAAAGAGCAATAAAAATCAGTATTATTATATTTGCAGGCAGTGGCACTAAATACTACCAGATATCATTGACTAGAGTATGTATTACCATTTGGAGAGCAATTTGAAAATACAAATAAGAGGGATAAATCTATGTGTCCTTTGAAACTGTAATTCCTCTTCTGGCATTCTGACTATAGATAAACATGTACAATTTAGCAAATACATAGGTAAAAATACTATAACATTTATTCAAAAATTTAAAATTGCTTAGTTTCCATTAACAAGAAAGTAAGTAACAGTACACTCATAATATCAAGTGTTCTAGCACTATGATAAATGATAGGGTAAAATTTGTCTGCACTATGCTGAAATATCTCTGAGATATATTACACTATGCAGTCAGAAATTGAAGGCCCAAGAGAACTGAAAGTTTATTCTCATTCAGACCCAAAGGCCCGAGATCTAGGATGATGTAAACTCAAGTCTAAAATCCAACATATTCAAGATCTGCAAGCAACAACAAGATGGATACCAGCAACAATAAAACAGAAGGTTCCCAGTCTCCAGTTCTACTTGCAGAAATGATGCATATCAATTTCTCATGGGCCAAACTGTGTTTGTGAAAGTCTCAGACCCCATCAGTGAGACTCAAATACTTCTTTTGTGCACAAAACTGAGTAAGCTATATTAAAACGACAAGGAGAACAGTTTTCCTTTGATTGTATTTTCTTCCCCAGGGTAGCACTACGTTATACCACAAGGGATTCCCCAAGCCCACAGTTGCTTGAGTAAATAAAGTCATTGCAGAAATCTGACTTCCCTAGTAACATCTAGGGCATTTGTTAGGAGACCAACTTCTATTTCATCTTACAGAAAACACTTCTAGAATTGAAAGGGGTATTTAACCACTAATCATCCAGTAGAATGGAAATGCAAAAAGCTTAAGGAGATCAGTATGTGAATCCTGGTGGATAAATTGTGTCTGGTGGAGACCTCATCTAATCAGAGGACTCAGCCTGCAGTTTCTCTTACCCTGAGGACCAAACCCATGGCTCTAGTTGGCAAAGAAGAACAGGCACAAAGTAGTTGTGCCTCCTTGGAAGTCTGATTTTAACATGGACCTAACCTCTGTTCTCTCTTGACAATAGAATACAGCCTACAAACTTGCCTACTTTTAAAATATTTACTTCAACCCTTTCTGATCATGCAATTCAGTTAGTTGTACCACCTGATCAGGGGAAAAACATGGGTTTTGAAGCCCAGCCAGTGGCCCTCACTGACCCTGCAAACTAGCCAGCAAGCACCTTCTTCTGACTACAAAACACAGCTCAATGTCCTGATAATTATAAAACCCAGTGTGAAACCTTGTATAAATGCAGTCAAATCAGCTACACCTTCCAATCAGGAAGCAGTCTACAGTTTCACACAACCACAGGAGATCAGACAAGTGGTTCCTGCTGACCTCAGAGCCCAACAAGAAGCTCAACTCCAAGAGCTACCCATCAGTCAGCTAAAAGACCCGCTGAACCTCAATACATGGGAAGTTACCCAAAATTGGGAAAGGACCCTATTAGCAAGTTCCACTTGCCAGCAAATGTTGAAAACGGGCTTGACCAGAACTCTAAAATAGACTACATGATAAAGGTTTTAGTAGCCAAAGCAAACTTGTAAAGGTTAGAACAATTCATCACTTCCTCAAATAGACAACGACAAACACAGGAATTGTCAGAACTAGGGACATATGATACCACCTGTGGTGGTTTGAAAAAGAATGTCCTAATAGGCTCATAGATTTGAATGCTTGGTTACCAAGCACTGGTACTATTGGAAAGGGCTGGGAGGTGTGGCTTTGCTAGAGGATGTGTGTCACTAGAGGAGGGCTTTCAGGTTTCAAGGACCCAAGTCAACCTCAGTGGCTTATTTTCTTCCTGCTTCCTGCAGATCTGGATGTAAAACTCTCAGCTACTTCTTCAGCATCATGTCTGCCTGCATACCAATATGCTCCTGCCATGACAATAATAGACTCAACTTCTACTTGGCTGATCTCCCAATTAAATGCTTTCTTTTCTGAAAGTTGCTATGGTCATAGTATGGTGTCTTCTCACAGTAAAACACTACCAAAGGAAAGTAATGTTCTAATATGTAGCTATAAGGAAATAGAAATATATGAAGTGATTGATAAATAATTCAGAATACTTCTTTTCAGAAATTTAGTGAATTTCAGATTCAGGATTAAGCACAATTATAAAAATAACACACAGCAAAATAAAAAGCCTAACAAAGAAATAAAAAACATTTTATTTAAAAAAATCAGAAATCTTGGCATTAAATAAGTAAGCACTGAAGTAAAATTCATTAGCATGCATAAACCACATTGTATCAAGCAAATTAAAGAACCCGTATACTCAGAGACTTGATTTATAATTATTCAATTAGAGCAAAACGGAGGAGAAAAAGGAAGCTTGCAAAATAGTACTGGATTTATAAAGAGCTGTGTAGTGCAATGCTGTATACATTATGGAAGTCTGGGAGAACAAAGAGAAAAAGAGAAAATAGGAATAAACTCTACTTAAAGAAACAGTAGATGAAAGCTTGACTTTGAGAAGAGAAATGCCTACTGGATGTCATATACTACACATGTCAAACATAAGTAACTCTATAATGAGAAAGATCATAATTAAATGGTCAAGTTTTAAAAGTTCTGAGATAAATAAAAAGACAGACACACATTACATACAAGAAGGTCACCATAAATTCTAACGGGGTTTCTCAGTAGAAGCCTTACATACCAGCACTTAGGGGAAAGTACTAAAGAAAACAAAAGTAACAGTTAGGAATTCTGTATACAATAAAGGTCTCCTTAAGTTCATATGAGGGATAAATAGAATGGAAAGGTAATACACTAGAAGTTTCCTAAGATATGTACATATACAAAGGTGATCTAACTGAAATTGCCAAATAATGGGGGCAACAGAACCATCAAAGGAAGCTTCCAGTCCTAGGATTGGGCTACATCTAATTGAGTTGTTGACCAAAGGGATCCAAGTGGAACCCCCAAACAACTCAGGCTATCAACAAGACTATAGGTTACTCTCCACAAACTGACAGCAAGGCCCTGTTGCTGAAGACAACACCTACATAACTCATTGAACATGGAGAAGTTGAGCTGGTGCCTACAAACAGCTTTTATCCCTATGATCTAGCATCTTTTGTACAGGAAAGGACTGCATGCTACCAAAGGAGAAATGTAGGAATAACCAATTAATATTATATAATTGACTTAAAGCCCACTCCATGAGGTGGAACCCATCCATACCTGACATAAGGAGCCAGAGTAAAACAAAATAGTACTGTTTAAAAACAAACACCACAGCAATAAAATGACGTCTAATGTCATTCTGCTACACGCACATAGAGCAGTGCCTTGTTCAATCATCATCAGAGAAGCTTCGTCAGATAGGAACAAATTCAGAGATCCACAACCAGACATTAGACAGAAAGTAAGAAACCATAGAACACTCAGCCCTAAATGGGACGTCTCCAATCAAATCTCTCCCATCAGGGATCAGGGTAGCCTGCAGAAGAGGAGATGGAAAGAGTATAAGAATGGAGGACACAAAGAAAACAAGGCCCACTAAATCAACATGATCCAAACACATGAATTCACAATGACTGAGACAGTATGCACAGGGCCTCCACAGGTCTGTACCAGGTTCCTTGGACATATATTATGGCTTCAAGTTTAGTATGCTGCTTGCATTCTAATGTTAATTTGAGTCCCTAAAACCGTGTCTGCAAAGAGCTTCTGGGAACCTGCCCCTAGTTGGTTCTGATTGGTAAATAGAGATGCCAACAACCAATAACTGGGAAGGACAGAGAGCGGCAAGACTTTAGATTTCCTGGGCTTAGGTCTCAGAAAGGGATGCCTGTTGAGTGTGGAGGAGAGAAGAGATGCCATGCCTGAGAAGAGTTCAAGACAGAGAAGTGTGGCCTCCCTGTGAAGCAGCCTGGAGTGCGCAGCCCAGAGCACAGTCCAATTGGGCCACCCTCTGGGTCCAGGTTAGCCAAGATAGAATATAGAATAAAGTAAGTAATAACTCAGGATTATCAACAGGAGGTAGAGTAACTGCCTGGAGGTTAGGCAGTGACTCAGCTATTGAGTGGATTAAGGTATATTAAAATATAAAGGCTGTATGTGTGTGTGTCTTGTATTCAGGAACATAAACCCTTGAGGCAGGTAGAGAACCCGCTACAGGGATTTACTAATTAAAATAGTTAATTCAACAAAGTTAGCAAGTGGTTCTCTATTTCTTGTGCCTTCTTTGTCTCTTTGTTTTGTTCGATACTAACGCATTAGTCTTTGTTTGTCTCATTTTATTATTATCCCTTAGAAACCTTTTTGTTCTAAAGAGAGAACGAAAAGGAATGGGTCTGGATAAGAGGGAAGGGAGGTGGGGAGGCACTGGGAGAAGTGGGGGGGTGTAAACTGTAATCAGGATATAATCTCTCTCTCTCTCTCTCTCTCTCTCTCTCTCTCTCTCTCTCTCTCT
>NW_021604621.1:2510969-2531827 GCF_004785775.1 Grammomys surdaster
TCTCTCTCTCTCTCTCTCTCTCTCTCTCTCTCTCTCTCTCTCTCTCTCTCTTCAATAAAAGGAGAAAGGTGAAAAGGGAAATAAAATAGAAACAGACAAAAGCTTAGAAAACATTGGTTATCACATAAGCTGCCTTACTAGAGATACCCAAAGGGGGTCTCTAAATTGAAAGGAACAGACACTAATAATCAAAGTAAAAATGTAAAAAACCTTATTAGTAAACATAAGTATATAATAGTTTAAGTCAAAATCTTCCCAAGTCATAATAGGTGTATTGAAGCCATTCAATTTTTTACAAAAGTAAAAAAGAAAACAATTAAAATAACAAAACAACATTAATTTAATACACAATATTTAAAAACAAATGATAACAAAAGCAAACTAAAATATGAGGAAAAGGTATAATTACTTTTTTCATATACAACCAAAGGTAAGTTGTTATGACACTAATATATGATGTTGGAACAGAAATATTTTTTAGAAAAAGAATTCAAGGCATGTGCTAACAAAAAAATGTCAAATCAAAGAAAGGTAGCAAGGCAGAAAAAAAGAAACAAATGAACTTTAAAACAATCAGAAAAGAAAAACAAAGTAGCAAATTATTACCTTACAGTAATTAATAAAATGTATATGACTTTAATATTCCAATCAAAAAAGTGATAGAATGAGTAAAAGCCAAAGCCCAATCAATTCTGTACTGCTTGCTTTAGTTTTGAGGTCTGACACAAATTAAAAACTAAGCATGTTGTTATCCCATGAAAGTCACATGCACCCAAAATGGAGCAGGAGATATACTTAAAACAGAGAAAATAAAATCTACACATGCCACAAGAGATCAAGTCATCATATAACCATAAAAGGTTCAATTCATCAAGATGATATAAAAGTTACAAGTATTTATGGAAAGCATGTTGGGGCATATAAATAAAGTAAATATTACTCTCAGCCAAGGGAAATAAAACAGATATATGGTTGTGGTGGGAGAGTTTGACAGCCCACTTTTAAAAGTGGGTAGATAATTCAGACAGAATATTAGTAAGAAAAGAGTAGACTATGCAAAGCATTCTATTCAATAATACCATTCTTATCAAGGTCATATAGACCATTCTCCAGGACAGAGAGTATCAGTTCATACAATAAGTCTTGAAGAACTCACCAAGATTAAAATCTTACCAGGCATTGTCCCAAACCACAATAACTGAAGCTAGAAAATAACAGAAAGAAAATTCAAAAATTGACAAATAGGTGGAAATTAAAGCCACATTCCTATTTGGACCAATGGATTCAGAGTAGATAAAATATCTTGAAATGATTAAAACTTTAAACACAACATTCTAAAATTTATAGGCTAAAACAAAAGCAGTTCTAAGAACAAAGTTTGTATAAATAAATATTATGAAAAAAATATGTCAAATGTCTTTAATCTATACCTCAAAGTCCTAGGGAACAAAAGAAGACAAAGATGGCAGATAAAAGTAGATCGTATAGAACAGATCAGAACTAAGTGATACAGAGCATATGGAAAAATACAATCTAACTGAGAATTGATTTTTAGAATTGGTGATCTAGAATAAATATATATAATATGCAAATTAATAAATTATAAAAGACATGGATCATTATAATTGGTAACTCAGGAATACATAGGATCACTAGATTAATTCTATGAACAACAACATAGCAATAAATTGGAAAACCTCAAAGGGATTAATATATTTTAAGAAACATCCTATATACCGAGGCATAATCCTAAAGAAATGAGCCTTAAGAAAGCAATAATTAATAAGAAGGTTGAATCAGCAATCAAAACCCTTTCTGCACCCCCCCCACCAAAGAAAAAATACCTGCAGTTCCAGTAACTGATAAATTCAAGCAAGTATTTAGAAAAGGCCAAGTCTTCTCAGACTCTTTCTTTTTTTTTTTTTTAGATTTATTTATTTATTATATATGAATACACTGTAGCTATCTTCAGACACACCAGAAGAGGGCATCGAATCTCATTACGGATGGTTGTAAGCCACCATGTGGTTGCTGGGATTTGAACTCAGGACCTCTGAAAGAGCAGTCAGTGCTCTTAACCACTGAGCCATCTCTCCAGCCCCCAGACTCTTTCATATAATTGAAGAGAGTGAACATTTCCACATTCATTTGAAGAAGCCTATATATTGTCTTCATATGAAAATGAAACAAGGAAGCAAGAAGAAAGTTGGATGCCTATATCTCAAATTAATGCAAATGTAAGAATCTTCAAAGACATACACACACACACACAAACACACACACATACACCGCGGCGGGGGGGGGGGAGGAGGAAGAGATGGAGAGAGAGAGAAAAAATATATATATATCCAAATAAGGAAGTGTGCATATGGCAAGTTTATGCCTTTTGTTTTTGTTATTGTCAATAGAGAAAGATAATATTTTAAAACTTTTTTCTTTAACAGCATGAACAAGGTAAGAACTTCAATTATTTCCATTTCCCTTCAATGTTGTATTAAAAATCCTGTTCAGAGCAATTTCGTACCTAGAAGATATCATTGGTGTCTAACTCAGAAAAGAAAAACAATCTTTGTTTACATACAACATGACCATACATAAGAAACCCCAACAAAATAAAAGCAGTGAAAATTAATTGAGAAAGGTTCCAAAAGACAAAATCAGAGTTCAGAAACCAATTGCATCCCTGCACACAATAAACCATTTGAATCTGGTGTACAAGACTATTAGAAACAATGAATTGCCTAATCTAGCTTCAACATAAGGGCTTTTGCCTTGTCTTCTGGGATCTTGATTTTTCCTGTTCGGCTGGGCTGTCCTTTCTTGGAGGCTTGATGTTTTCAGAAGAGGAAGTGGATAGATAGTGAATGTGAAGGATAAGGAAGGTGTAGGGAGATGGGACGAGTGAAGAAAGGGAAAACTGTGGTTCAGATGGGATATATTATATGAAAGAATAAATAAAATTTAAAAAGAAAACAATATATAGGAATAAATTGATTAATGATATGAAAGATATACACAGAAAACTATTAAACAGTTATGAAAGAATAAATAAACAGAAATGACATTTCATGAATTGGTATAATTAATACCACTAAGATGTTGATATTCCCCCTCAGCAATCTACAGTCTCAGCATAGTATCTACCAAAATTCCAATGGCATTTTTGATTCTCATAGAAATAGAAAAAATAATTCTAAACTTTGTGGAGACATGAGACATCACAAAGAGTTAATCTTGAGAAGGAAAACCGAAGTTGATAAACAAGCAGACATTGTTATTCTAATATATAACAAAGCAGACTTCAAAGAAAATCTTGTGAGAAGACATAAAGAGGGTCACTTTGTATTGATCAAAGAACAGTCCCTCAAGAAGAAATTAGGATTCTCAGTATATATATATATTGCACAGGCTCACCCAATTTTATAAAAGCAGTTCTACTATATATACTATATATAAGGTCATAGATTAATCACAACACAAATATAGTCAGTGACTCCAGACAGAATATTGTGTTTGTTGAGACTTTGTTTGTGTTCTAATATATGATCTATTTGGTGAAAGTTCCATGGGCTGCTGAGAAGAATGTGAAGCATGTAGTGTTTGGAAGGTATATTCTGTAGATGTCTGGTAGGTCCATTTGTTTATTTGATATCATTAACTAACATTTTCTGTCTAATGAATATCCAATGACAGACTTGTTCACTCTCAGTCTATATAGATATACTTCCCTTAGCAGTAGGTAAAGGGTAGAACTGAGACACATAACTGGTCAAAGTGGTGAGAATCCAGTGACTGTGAGTATTCAGCCATAAATGGGCCATCTGGGCCTTGTCAGACATCAATGGGAGGGGATGCCCTTGGTCCTATGAAGGCTCAATGTCCGAGTGTAGGGGAATGCCGTGATGGTGAAGTGGGAGTTGGTGGATGGATGGGGGAACAATCTCATAGAAGCAGAGCAGGTAGGATAAGGCATTTTCAGATGGAAAACCAAAAAAGAGGATAATATTTGAAATGTAAATAAAGAAAATATCTAGTAAAAATTTCAAAAAAAAGAATAATAGAAGGGAAGAAATGAAATTTAGTAAGATTGATTTTAGAAGAGTATCAACCTAATGAAATGTGTACTTTACCTGGCTATTATTTAAGAAAACCCAATTATATGAAATAAACTCATATATGAGAAAAAAATAAATGGGCCATCTGTATCAACCTCCCCCAAACCAAGGCTCAGGAAGTTTTATAAGATAATGAACAGAACAAATGGAAGACACAGAGGATGGGGAAGAAAGCTGTGAAATGCTGTCTTCTGGATAGTACATGACGGATGCACTGGTGAATCCACAGCTACTGTAGCTTCCTGAACAAGATCGTGCAAGTCAAAAATCCAACATGGATGATGAAGAAGCTCCCTAGGCTCCACCCCTACCTGAGAAGCTATTGACAGTTAATGACTATAGCATAAGGAAATATCATTTTTTTATGTATATGGCTAACGGGAGATTTCTGTGCTCTAGTCACCATATTCATAATGATGTACATATGGTCAGTGCTAACTGGGCTCAGATAACAATTATTAATACTAATTTTTAATGACATAAAGTCTAGATGGAGACAGTTACTGGGTCCTGGGGAAGATAGAGTGTGGTACTGGAGTGAATAAAATCAAAATACACTGTACACGTGTGTAAAAGTTACAAAGAATAAATAAAATATTTAAAAAATACTCTTTGTAATGGAACAGAGAATTCGCAAAAGAAGAAAAACAAATGTCTAATAAATCCTTTTTTAAATGTTCAACATTCTTAATTATTACAGAAATACAAACTGAAACTACTTTGAAATGTCATTTTGCTTCAATTATAATGTCAATTATAACAAAAATGACTACAGATGCTGGTAAGGATGTCAGAGCATTTCTTCATTATTGATGGAATTGTAAACTGGTGCAGTCACTATGAAAATCACTGTGGAGGTTTTTTAAAAGCTAAAAATAAAACTGCTGCGTGATCCAGCTTTGCCACTCTTGGGCATATACCCAAAGGAGCCTACAACCTGCAACAGAGATACTTGTACTTTCATGCTCATTGTGGATCTATTCACAGTAACAAGAAGACAGAACCAGGCTAGGTGTTCACCAATTGATGACGACAATATGGTAGCTATACACAATGAGATTTTCAGCTGCAAAAAAGAATAAAATTGTGAATTTTGTGGGAACATGAATGGATCTGGAAAATACTATACTGAGTGAGATGATACAAAGAACAGCTGCCGGATGTTTTGGATTTTCCTTAAGATGTGACAAATATGTTCTAAAATGAATTGTGGTGGTGACTTCATAATGCTACTAATCCACCAGTTCACAGTGATACATTATCAGGTTGGGTGTCTGTAATACATGAATTGTATCTTAATAAACATACTCCAGTGATTGGAAATGCAGGACCATATGGCTTTTCATTTTAGTAGTCATTAAAGAATCAGTATCAACTATACATAAAACCTTCTTAAAAATAGAACACAAGGAAAAGTTTCCTCTTTATTTTATGAGACCAGCATTATTTTAACATCAAAATCATCAAAGAATATGATCAAAATATCTTGTGTGATTCTGTAAATCTGATCAAGTGTCCATGGCTAGGGATATAATAGGCGCTAGAGGGGAACATACTGCTGCTTTATTACATAGTCAAGTTGTCAAATTTTCTCCTAGATATTAATGTTTATACTCATCTGGCAGGTTCTCAGAAGACTGGGGATAGCTCTACCTGAAGACCCAGCTATTCCACTCCTGGCCATCTACCCAAAAAGTTACTTCACAATACCCGTTGCTCCACTATGTTCATAGCAGTTTTATTCATAGTAACCAGAAACTGGAGATAACCCAGATGCTCCTCAACTGAAGAATGGATAAAGAAAATGTAGTTCACTTACACAATGGAATACTACTTAGCTATTAAAAAGAACATTACAGAATTTACAGGCAAATGGATGGAACTAGAAGATGTCATCCCGAGTGAGGTAACCCAGACCCAAAAGGACATGCATGGTGTGTACTCACTTATAAGTGGATAGTAGCCATAAAGTACAGGATATTCATGCTATAATCCACAGACACAAAGAAGATAAACAACAAAGATGACCCAAGAGAGGATGCTTGAATCTCACTCAGAAGGAGAAATAAAATAGACATTTGATATAGATGAAGGGAGGGAACATAGATGGGTGGAAGAGGAGGTGGGGAGGTGATTAGGGGTGGAAATAAGGTGTCGGGAAAGGTGGGAAGAGAGACTTGGCAGAAAGAACAACCATTGTTGGGGAGACATCTCTGGGAAGGGGGAAGTGACCTTAGCTAAGACTTTAGTGGCAGGGATATGGAGCCTGAAGTAGTCACATCAGTGGAGAGAGGAGGACAACAACCCAGCAACAAAACCTTCAACCCAAAGTTTATCCTGCCTACCAGAAGTACAGGGATAAAGATAGAGCAGAGATTGAGGGAACAACCAACCAATGATTGCCCAGACTTGATTCCCACCTCATGGGAGAGAGCCAGCCCCTGACACTATCAATGATACTCTGCTATGCTTGCATTCAGAAGCCTAGCATAGCTGTCTCCTGAGAGGCTTCATCCAGTAGCTGATAGAAACAGATGCAGAGATCCACAGCCAAATGATAGGTGGAGCTCAGGGTGTCTCGTGGAATAGTTGGGGAAAGGATTGAGGGAGCCAGGGCGGTGAAGAAGACCTACAGAATCAACTCACCTGGGCCCATGGGTGCTCCCAGAGACAAAATCATAAACCAAAGAACAAGCATAGGCTGGACACATATGTAGCAGATGTGCAGCTTATTCTTCATATGGGTCCCCTAAGAATTGCAGCAAGGGGCTGTCTCTGACTCTGTTTTGTGCCTTTGGATCCCTTTCTCATATCTCAGCTGCCTTATTTGGCCTCAGCTGGAGAGATACACTTAGTTCTGCAGCAACTTAATGCTCCAAGGTGGGTTGATATCCATAGGGAACCTACCGTTCTCTTCATAGGAGAAGGGGTATGGGGAAAAGGGATGTGAGGGTGGGAATGGAAAGAGAGGAGGGAGGGGGGCCATGAGCAGACTGTAAAGTAAACAACTAATAAATTAATGTAAGAAGGGAATAAAAGTTAACTCTGCAAGATTTTGCACATGTTAAGTAAATTGATCATGGCAAGCATTTCTGCATGTGTGTGTATGTTAGTGTGTGTGTGTGTGTGCGTGTGTGTGTGTATTTGTCATTCTGTAAACCTTAACTACATGCATTATCATTTGCTAAATGTATAGAAAAGATTGGAAATTGGTAAGATGCAATATGTATTCATTGTATTTATAGCTATACTGATTTTTTATATAGTAAGTATTGATAGTTTGTTCTTACATAGTTTCTATGAAATACTGGAAAAATAAAATTGCTATTTTTTTTTACAAAGGTATAACCTGACACTCAAATTGTGCCTTTTCTAATACTTTTGACAGACTGTTAAAAATTTTGTTTACTGTTTACACTTTTACTGTTGCAATTTATCTTGTGCTTTGCTAGAATGTATTGTGAGTAGGAATTCCAGAAGAACATTGCTTTTGATATTAGAAGAAAAGAAAGTTCTATTTTGAAAGCACCTAAAACAATACTAAAGATAAAAGTTAAAACAACAACAACAAAATGCCAAATAGAAAATAACAAGGAAGATGCAACCTTTTAGCTTGAGTAAAAGGGGAGGAAAAGTGTACTGTGTTGTTACACAAGTATCTGCTGATATTGTTACATTACTAGGTTATCTATTATGATCCAAAGCTTATGTCTTATAGCTGTTGGGGCTAGGACATCAAAGATCAAGGTCCTAGCAGAGGTAATACCCAATGAGGGCTGTTTCTAACATAGCACCTTTGCGATTGCATCCTTCCTAGAGATTGAAGAAGTATCTTGACATGATAGAAGGGACAAAGGAGGCAGACTTGCATGACTGAATGCACAACTGCCATTTTATAAGGAAATGATCAACTCGTGAAGGTAGAATCCTTATGACCTAATCACTGAAGACCTAGACTCTTGTCGCTGTTGAACTGGGCATTATATTTTAACATGAAATTCGGAAATGACACACGTTGAATCCAAAGCAGGCAAGTTTGTTCTGTTCATCCAATGAGCTGAAAACCATCTACAGCAGGATGCAGTTGGCTTTACGAAGTCTATCAAATGTTTAAAATTTTATTACTGTTAATTATGTGCATTTGGGTGTGATATGTGGACTTGAGTGTTGGTATCTAAAGAGTCCAGAATTGTAGGAATTCTTAAAGCTACATTTGCAGGTAGTTGTGAGCTGCCTGACATTAGTGCTGGGAATCAAACTTAGGTTCTCTGCAAGATCAATACATGCTGCTAATCACTGAATCATCTCTCCAATTTCAATTAATTTAATTATCCTCTACCGCTATTAAAGTGATACTGAGAAGAAGAAGAATGTTTAACAAACTATATTGACACCCAGTAGCCCAGACAGGTTGACACATAAAATTAACTACCATAACATGTGGTTTAATATAAAATTTTTGATCCATGGTCTCACTATGTAGCCTTGGCTGAGTTAGAGCTCATTGTATAACTTATCATGTGGCTAGCCTTGAACTCAGAAAGCCTTTCCTGACTGTGCCCCTAAAATGATGGGATTAAGAACATATACCAACATGTCTGAGTATAATTTTTATCAGAAGAATAAAAGAGATAGATATGTAAACACAGAAGGAAAATCTAATAGCAGCCCACATCTAGTGGAGCAGACATGAAAATTGATAGTTAACTGGGAGTTTATGTCACCTTATACTTGCTTCATAGTTTATTAGTGATATCAATTATGATTATTAAAATGAACACTTGTATTTTTATTGTTTATAGTTTATAACTCTCTTGCTATAATAATTCCTAAAATTACATACTTATCATCGTGTATAATGAGTCAGAGACTTGAGTTCACATCTTTGTTGCTTTAAGCAAAACAGAAGCAAAACCAATGCCCCTTAAGCAGAGGGGACACAAGCATTCAAGCCACAATAGAGAAGTAGTCTGTTATACATGGAGCCAGGTTTCCACAATCCTCTCAAGTACACATTCTCAATGAACTAAAGTCCTCTTGTTAAAATTCTTACCACCTTCTAATGGCAACAAGATGGAGATCGAGCCCTTAGCCTTTAGCACATGGACCTTTGGGTGATGGTAAAGATATAAAATATAGAAAAAAATAGAAATAGAATTCCCTGTAGCTCATGACAACTGGAATGACATCGTGGACAGAAGTACACAATAAAAACCCATCCCAAAGTACTTGATATTGACTGGATTGTGAGAATAGCACATTTCCTTTCTTGTCCTTTTGTTCCTCTTTGTTGTCCCTGCTTTATATAGGGTACTTACCCATTCCTCATCCTGCTTTAGGGAGCAACAGGTAGGTACAATGCAAGAATCCTGCTCATGCAAGAAATCCTACTCATGGCCCTGTTCTGGCATCAACTTTGAGCTCTAACTTTTTGCTTCTGTTATTTCTTAATGTAGTGACCCCCCCACATGAAGGCTCACTAATAGGCTGGAATTGTCATACTAGAATAAACTTATATTAACTAGTCCATAGATGCTACTAATTGCTAAGTAATGCATTTACTCATTTGAGAAACATGACATAGTCCATGAGGCCACTATGTATGCATCATTATATTAAGGAGAATACAGTTTTATTAGGGTAAATGGTGGCTACAACTTAAGAAAGGGTTAGGAACTGTAGTACAAAAGGTGGAGCATGGTATTCTTGGCCAAGAAAAAAAAAACACTCCCATTAAGATTATCTCTTTGTGTCATTCTGTGCTGTTACTTTTTTTCCTGTACTGACCAACTCATAGGGGTTCAGACTGCTTGTATACATCATTTAAGCCACTAGCATTTCTGCAGATGTTGTTCCACTCCAAGTCATCTTTTAACCTTTAACTATAGTATATGTCAAAATAGAAAGGACAAACCCTAGTTTCTCTAACCTATGTAATGGAAGCAATTGGCCCACTCAGACAAAAGCAGGATATTTCCCATGGGACTTCTCTGTGTGATACACAAGCCTGTTTGGTTCTATGCATGTTTAGTAGCAGGAGGTTTCCTGTGGACTGCAAGGGTGGTCTTTAAGTCAGGGACCCTTCAGGCTATATTTCTGCCCATGCTTTTATTTGTGTACCCATTAAGAACAGATCTTAATATAGCCTCAACATTCAACAGACGTCAGCTTTGTGGGAGGTCTCTAGTGGGGCACAGAAACTGTTTCCTAAGATGAGGTTTAGGGGACTCTGTGGGAATAAGTTGGAACCTTGAAAAAGTGTGGGTCTCCCCTAGATGTTTTTGAGTTGTCACCCTGGCCATGTACCCTGTGGATCTTAAGGAAGCTCCTTAAATCCCCAAATTGTGTACCTTTGAACTGGGCCATTGAGGTCCATTCTATTTATTAAGCTAGACTCTCTTCTTCTATAAGAGCTTACTAGAAAATTTTCTGTTTAAAAACATAGTTGGAAAAAGAAAGGAGTAGAGGACAAGGGTATGGTTCTGAACACTTGAAAAGTGTAAGTTTAGGCTGATGAGTTTGAAGTTCCTTGGTACAGGAAGGGCTGTCTCAGAGCTGGCTTGCTTAGTTGCATTTTGTACTCAGTGTGAGAGCGTGGGCCAGGGAACGTGTGTCAGACCCAAGAAGGCATGGAACCACATGTTCTGTTACATTTGTTGTTTTAGAATTAATTTAGCTATTATCTGAGCATGAAGCAAGTTTACATATAGAAAGAAATGGTATGGAACATCACTGAAGGAAAAGACAAGACCTATGGATGTATGGGCTTGTGCCACTCTTGATTTTAAGTATTATTGAAATTTTACCCTGTGAACAGAGGGAAACTCCTAAGAAGAAACTGAGGAAGGGAGTGAGGATCATGTGTTGTCAATTAGGGAAGATGGAATGAGAAGAATGCTAAGCTATAGCTTAAACTCTTTCTAGGTTGATGACAAGCCACATGTAAAGTTTAAGATGCATATTTTTGAACTCGTCCTTCTGTCCCTCTGAGCAGCTCCAGTGCATGGTAAAGAAGCAGATGTGGCAAAAGAACAGGATGTTTTAGGCTTTGAGTTTCAAAGGGCCAAATGGAAGTTGAGGTCTAGTCCTTTGGTCTTTCGGTCAATGAAGATTGAAGGGTTTGTGGGTCTCTGGGGCTGTATTTCTCACTCTGAGCAGGAGCCCTGTTTTTTCAGGTGTGACTACAGGAGGGAAAAACAAAAGAACAATCAATGATGTGAAGGGAGAATGTGGGATTCCTCAGGGACAATGACAGAGACAGTATCACTTCCTGGTCTGCCAAGGATCCTTGGATATTTCCCTGAAACTGGGTCTTGAGGATCCTAAATGGGACAATTTGTAATTTCTCAAATAGGGAGAAGGTGCATTCCTTAGATTACAGCCTTCTAGATAGATACTTAGGTCTCCTCTGGCTAGAAGGAAAATGGGGATGTTTTGCTGGTTATGCCTTTGCCTAGAGAGAACAGAAGGAATTTTAATGATTTCCTGTGTAACATCTTTGAGGAGTCTTGGGTAGCCAGTATAAACAGGAGGTATTTCAGTTGATTGGATTTATGTTCCTGAAATCAGGAAACAGGCAACATGGGCCTCTGTTTAGCTCTGTTCCACGGGCTTAGAAGTTGGAATGAAAGGAGGTGCTGCCTCAAATTTCATCCTGTAATCAGTGGCCAGTGACCACTCATTGGCTTTTATTTCATCTACTTCATATATTTATGAAGTAGATGAAAATATAAAGTAGATGAAATAAAAGACAATGGATGGATAGATAGATAGATAAATAGATAGATAGATAGATAGATAGATAGATAGATAGATAGATAGAACCTGGGCATAAATAATCATGAATATGTGTATATTAATATATGTGTATATTTGGGCATGTGTATATGCATGCATAAATGTATATAAAAACTGCCTCCATACACAGAGAAACTAAATGCTAAAAGGATGTCTACTTTCCATGGTTGGAATGAGTCACAAAAGGACTTCCTCCAATTCTGGGACAGTATTTTTGTTAGATTCAAGGTTTGGATTATATTGTTGTCCTATACAGCATATAGTCCCACATCACTGTTCGTCATCGAAGGAAGCCAGGACAGGAAATCAAACAGGGAAAGAACCTGAAGGAAGGATCTGAAGCAGGGGTCATAAATGAATACTACCTGCTGGCTTTCTCAATGTGGCTTGCTCTACCTGCTTTCTCATAGAACCCAGGACCACCAGCCCAGGGATGACACCCCCACACACAATGACTGGGGCCTTCCACATCAATAACTAATTAATAAAATATCCTAGAGGCTTGTCTACAGCCTGATTTTATGTAGGTATTTTCTCAATTTGAGACTCCTTCATCTCTGATGACTGTAACTTGTGCCAAGTTGTCAGCACAATGTTCTTGAATTCATTTCAGAAAATTCATTCGGAAGTTCCACAAGCCCAAGCCTATGGAGTCTAGATCATTAGAATACTCCATTCTATCCTGTCTTTTGCACAGAACTTGACAGTCCTGGAATCTGGCTTAGGCTTTGCCAAATTAGTAGTATAGGTGAACATATGGATTGAGACATGTCTTACTATTTCTCCCCTGTACACAGTCCCTGAACAATCACACTTCATTCTTATACAACCCTGGGAGGTGAAGACTACCATTATCCTCAACTGAAAACAATACTGTTCCTTGGTTGAGAAGAACCTATGTTTCCTTTATAAATATTATATATAATTTCATCATCTTCATCCTTCTCTTTCTTCCATCCAACCATTTCTGTGCACCCTCTTTTGCTCTGTCTCAGATTCATGCCCTCTATTACTTTCCTTGTTGAGGCATATGTTTCTAAATATATAAATCTAAGCTTCTCAGTCCACATAAAATTACTTGTATGAATATTACTTCAGGGCTGACCACTTGGTATTGGAGAATCAGTTTAGGAGATCTTCCTGGGGGAAGACTGCTTCTCCTGCTCTGAACATTCCTTAGTTGCCTGCAGTTCTTTGTTTTGGGTTGAGATTTCCTACTTTCATGTTAACACATCTACTGGTGTCATCCTTTGAGTCACAGTAAATTGAGTCAATGGTAAGTTCGATATTGGAATCTAAAGCTGTCTTCAAAGCCATGGCCTGAAACATGACTGTGAAGTGCTTTTGTGTATATATTTTATACTTATGGTGTCCCAAGTCTTTATAAAATAGGAAAATTACCTTGAAAAAATGCCAAGTCTGATTTCTTTACTGGATGTTTCAAATGGAAGGACACCTATTCCATTTCACAAACATTCACAGGACATTATTGGTGAGGTATTGTTCTAGACTTGAGGTATGCGAAGATAGATAAAACCGAATTCCTTCCCTCAAGGAGATTTCCATGTAGACAATGTGCCTTGAACTCTCTCACTCTGTGAAGCTGCCTTAAAGAGCATGAAGCATTACACAAGTGCCTGTTTCCTATGATACTCTTCTATTACATGCACAGTGAAGGAAAACTACCAGCCATAGGTACAGAACAAGTTAGGGTAAAAAGTATACATGGTTTTCAGCTGCTCCCTGTAAAACTTGGCAATCAGATGTTGCCAATTCCCATGGTGAATGAATGGAGACGAAACAGGCAATAATATGAACTATGACTATAATGTAACATGACTGCTGCTTTTTGCACAATCAGAGTACAACGTGCACATCCAAAGGACCAGTGTCCCCTTCAGACTAGCACCTTGGGAGACTAAATCCCTGTACACTTATTGCAATGATGTTGTCATTGCTCAAAATATCTTTGAAACTTGTCTTCTTTAGTAATCGACTTCAGAGCCTATGTATGTTACATTCTGTTTAATATTCTCAGTGGTAATAAACCTTTGACCTTTGCGGGTGAATTTGATTTTAGCAAGTAGCCAAAGTCCTTCAAAACCATGTCAAAGAATAAGGTGGACAATCAAGTTCAGTAACAGGAATTTTTTAAGAGAAAGAAAGCTTTTCTCCATTCTATTCTCCAACCTATTTTATTCTACCTATTTCCCTCTTCCTGCTCTCCTATTCTATGTATGACTATAAGCCAATAAGATTGATTTACATATGTAATTAATAACCCTGTGTTGAACAGACACTACTGTCTAATGTTCCAAGACAAGGCAAGAGATAAGTAGGACTATACAATAAAAGCACGGGATGAGAAACTCCACATAACAGAAGCTTCAGGATATTAAAGGACCTTAAATAAAGGAAACAGAAAAGCAAAAACTATGGATTTGTTTTTAAAAAAATCTATGGAGATTTTACCTTATCCTTCACAGAAGTCATAATTTTAACACATCTTTTTTACTTGAAAAAAATTCATTCAAGACATTCTGATCATGCTTCTACCCACCGAACTCTATGCACTTTATTCTCTCTTTAAAAAATAAACAAACAAAAACACTAAGAAACGCACACACACACACACACACACACACACACACAAAAACGGAAAATAAAATATACATGTAAAGGACCAATAGGCCAAAAACTGCATCCAAGCAAAGTAATATGAGACAAGACTACAAAAATACCATTGAGTTTGTTTTGTGTTGGTCATCTCCTACTGAGCATGGGGTCTACCCTGATGTGTGGTTTAATATAGTCATGAAACTCTACTGGAGAAAAAAATTTTGCATATGGGTGTCAATTGCAAATAGCTTCTTGGTTAGGGGTTGAAGCCCATGTCCACTTTGCCTTCTCAGTTCCGGAACCCCATTCAGCTTGAACCTGCGCAGGTCCTGTGCATGCTACCACAGTCTTTGTGAATTCATACATGTATCAGTCCTGTTGTGTCTAGACGGCACTGTTTCCTGGGGAGATATTCATCCTCTACTCCTCTTAAAATCTTTCAGCCTCTGCTCCCACATGGCTCCCTCATTCTTAAGGAAGAGGCTTGATGGAGACATCCCCACTTAGGAATTGAGTGCTCCAAAATTTCTCAAGTTCTGCATATTGTCCAATTGTGAGTCTCTGTGTTAGTTCTTATCTATTACCAGAAGAAGCTTCGCCGATGATAGCTAAGCCAGGCACTGATCTGAGTCTCAGCCCTGTGTGGCCAGTACTACACTTCTTAATGTCAGCACAGCAGAAATGCCCTATGGCTTGGTACTTCTTAGCAAATGCATCTAACAGGGCGTAGCTCAAAAATATCTTAAAAAATAACTTTTTAAATTGTAAGTTAGAGATATGAACTCTGATTTTTGTTCATTCTGGAAACCAAACAAGAAGACTAGTAGAGTTAGTGCTACCCCTGAGCAAAATGTCGAAGGCACAGAAAAGCACATTGCTGGCAACTGTGCTTTTATGGATCTGAACTCTCAGCCTCTGCCAACACCTTGTCTCTACTTCTGTATTTTCCAGGTAAAAAGAGTGTGTCACCAGTGCCCTCACATTAGATAGTTAAAATATGATCTGTATTTTAGAAAAGGGGCATTGGAGATACAATTATCCCCCCATCAATAAAAAAGATACCAGAGAACTTTGATGTATCACTAAAAAGATACCTTCAGGCAAAATTAGTGTATTTCTAATCATCAAAAATAGGGAACACCAACCATTTCTGTGTAGTTATCCCCAGAATCAGCTGTTTGTCTGAAATGTTAACTTCTTTATTTATCTTATTTATTTATCTTCTTTTTTGGCTTAACAGTGAATGATGGCAAATCCATGGCCTGCTGGGCTAGCCCAGGCCCTGGATTTGCCATCTCACTGGTCTCTTCATCCAGGCTGTCAGTTAGTTGTAGAAATGCCCAGCTCAAGGGCTATCTGAAGTGGGCCACAGTTCCCACGCTAGTTTCCTTTTGCTCCCGATAGAAACTCTTGGCTTTCTCTGGGGGAAAGAAGGAGAATAATAGCAGAATCTTGCACCATTTCCAGAGACCCAGCAGCTTCTCTCTTGAGGATAAACAATCCCCTTGGAGACCCACGAGCTTTGCTTTTGAGTCCAGGCAGCCAGCACTTCTTCCACAGAGACTCAAGTTTGTATTTGTTATTGAATGCTCAAGATAAATGATTGGAGAAAATATTCCACCAGTTATGTTTCCACGGGGCCCAGAGCACATGGTCTTGATTAGAATGAGCAAGAGCAAAGATTTCCCCCTGTGAAGGTCTAAAAGCAAGTTGAAATTTAGCCAATGTTGTTCCAGCAGCCAAAGGCTGGCTTCCAACTGCTGCCTGGTTAAAATCCAAAGATCAAGGAGATGACACCTGCAGAGGTAGGTAAGAGGTGCAGAAATCCAATCTGGGAAAGATAAACCCAGAAGGACTACAATTAAAGAGGAAGTTGTTAAAACTTACCCTGGCTTCCTCTCTAATTCTTCCCAATTCTAAACCCCAATGTATCTAATCACAGCTGATTGCCAACCCACCTCATTATGAAGTTCCCTGGTAAGACTGATTAGACACTAGGTCAGTTCCTACAGTCTCTGTACAAAGTCTTTCCAGACAACTCTAGCTCATCAGAATTTCTCCATAGCCTCTTGGTATGGAGACAAGAATATGGTAGCTTATAATTACATATATCTCTCCATTATTATATGCAATGTTCTAGTCTCTAGTGTGCCTGTGACTTTTTCTTATTTATTTACTTATTTATTTATTTATTTATTTATTTATTTATTATCTTCTTTTTGGCTTAACAGTTTCATGCCTTTACATAATGGATCTTTTACATCACCATATACTCTGTCATGTTTCTGCATTGTTGGATGAATTTAATTAGAATTTCTTATCTGCGAGTAGGTGGTCATTTACTGAAGCAAGGATACCTTCTTGGTGACTACACTACATTGGCTTTTTCTTTCTTTGTTACATCATAACGTCTGCCACATTGGAGCGTATCTTGTCCTTCTTACAATTTGTAACGACCATTCAGGGATTTTTTTCAGGTGATCAGCTACAAAACAATAAAATAGTTTAGACAGGTCACAGAACCACAAATGGGGTTCTCAATGTTTGTTAGATTTTCAAGTCTTTCTGATTATGATTATGTGGTAGTCATTCTGTATAGGAAGCAGTAGAGGAGCAGCCAGGTTGTGAAGTCACTAGAAGGAAGGAAGGTTGAATGTGAGTAGCTTAGTAGAGTATAGCCAGGCTAGTTGGGCACAGGGTACAGAGAAATATATTATGGGAATAAATATCCATCTGTATGAGAGGAAGGAATTAAGAAGACTCTAAATTCTTTCATCCTGGTACAAGCTAATTCCAGATCTGAGAACTGTAACCCTAACTTGGGCTTATCTAGAAGGCCAAACTTTAATGTTGTGGCTATTTGCATGTCAGTGGTCGGGTACAACAGTAAAAGGCTTTAGAAGAGCCAGAAGCCTTATAGAAGTGTGCGTGTGTGTGTGTGTGTGTGTGTGTGTGTGTGTGTGTGTACATGGCCTCTTATTTTATAGACTATGTCCCTCCCAGTTTAGATGCTACTACATAGATTTATTAATACCTTTGTCACTCCTTCTCTGACATGTTAATAACATGTCTCAATCCACACAGTTCCTGCCACCAATTAGATGGCATATGAATAATAGGCTGACTGCCACACATGCTAAGTGGATATACACAATCTATCAGTCAAAGTGGAATAATGTCTTCCTTGAATAAAAAGAGCCTGAGCTACATGACTCCCATTCAGGGAGTAACTGCTCCATGTCTTAGGCAAGAGCTGATTTCTGGTTTGTATTTTTTGTTTGTTTTGTTTTGTTTTGCAGTTTGATTGAATCTCTGAATTACCAAAGGAATTTAGAAGTGTTGTCTTGTGAAGTTTTAAGGGATTATTCAAAAACAATTAGAAGAAAGGTAACCTGAATATCTTCTAGGCAATTGTCAGTAGAATTCCCATTGCAAGCTCATCAAAGCCACCAAACTGTGTTTTGCTGTCCCCTTAGGCAAGTGCCCTGAGCTGTTCAAACTCGATTCAGATTCTCTATAAAGCCTTATTAGAAGTGACGATCATGTCTGGAAGCCTGACTTTCTTTTCCTCCTTTGTTTTATCCCATGGTACCTCTCCAGGATGACCCACTAAAGACTTACATCTCCTATAAACAGCAATCAGCTTGTATCGGCTCATTCAAAGAGAAAACAGACAAAAATGAGTACTTACAAACAATAAACAATGTGCTTCTCAAGAAATTGTTCCAATGAGAGTGTTTTGGGCTCTCTCTGGGATAGTTAAAGCATTTTGCCGTTTTAAGTCTTCCTCTTTAATGACCCAGAAGAAAATTAACATCAAGCCAAGGACAGAGACCTGAGCTCTCTTTGCTTCTTCTCTGTCATTCACACTGTTGTGCTTTTGATTGCCACATACTTATTTGAATAGTACTGAGCTTCGTAAGGACATTTTCATACTAGTGTATAAGGTGTTTTGTCCATGCTTCACCATGTGTCTCATCTGCCTTTTTCTCTTCTCTCCTTTTCCTTTTCCAGTTAGTCCTTTCTGCTCTCTTAAACAGTCTTCCCCTGTAGATCAGCTTGCTTAGAACTCAAGATCTTTCATTTCAGATGAATTATAAGTATGCCCAGCATGTCCAGGAAATTATCTTTTCTCCTTTAGAAAGAAACAGAAAACACACACACACACACACACGAACTAGAGCGTCTTCCCAAACAAACTTCTACAAATAAGCTGAATTATAAAACTACCCTTGCTACTGATGGCAAAAAGTCAAGATTATTAGGTTTAGTGTTTTCTAAGAAAAGTAGTTTTAAGAGTCAGTATCAAGCCAAGCATAGTAGTATATGTCTGCAATCCTACCACTTGAGAGGCTTGGGCTCCAGAAATGTGAAAATGTGAATTTGAGACCACTATGGGCTACATCAGCAGACAATAAATAAATAAACAAACAAACAAATAAATAAATACTGATTAAATAACCTTGTATTTTCTAATAATCAAGGGGAAAAGGGTGTTCTGGCATTGTCTCCTGAAATTGAAAGAGCCTGTTTATTTCCTCTCTGTCCACTGAACATACATACCTCTTGTATCTTTTAGGAAACGCTGCTGTCTGTAGTCTTACCTAAAATCCTAATGGATTACTAGAATGCCCAAAAATCACTGTCAGAGGGATGCCACAGCTGGCTCTGTGTCAGACACAGTAAGATAGCAGGTTTGTCTAGCAGATAACAGGATGAGATTTAGGAAATCCAGTGGTGTGTCTTTGTTTGCAGATACTAAGTTGCATGAGGGAAAGTACCTAAGCACCTACATAAATTCATGTGTAGTGATTACTTCTGCTGTGCTGTTTTGAAACCATCCTCAAGCCCTTTTGAGTAAGTTTCCATAACAATACGAGACACACCAGGGCAGGGAGCACCCCTGGTTCTTAAGGTTGTGGCATCATCATCATCTGAGAAGTGAATTTGTCAGGCACTCACAATGGTTGTCTAGCCATATGCAAATATGATTACAATGCAGCTTATTTCCATGGCCCTGGAACACTCAGAGGCAAAGTTTGATCCTCCTTTTATTTCTCATCCTCTTTCTCTGGCTTCCATTTTCTGTCCCTCCCTTTCTTCCCTTCTACTTTGCATTTCTTTCATCCTTCTGTTCTCTTTATTTCTTTTCAACACCTTTCTTAGGATCAGAGAGAAACTTAAGGCAGTTCCTGGAAATCTGTGCTGTATTCAGTTTGGTTGGGTGGAGACAAGTATGCTAACTTGGCTGCAAAGACTCCACCATGGCCCAGAGCTTACTGGCCTTGTGGCCTGGCTAGGCCTGACTTGTCAGATCAGGGAACCCCTGCTGCTCTTCTACTCTGGCCTCCATTGCTCTGGCTCAGTTCATGGCAGAGCTCAGTGGCTCACACTGTCTACTTTGGCAAGGCCAAGGAGTAGTAACAAGCCGGAATGAGATTTTCTTCAACCCACTGTACAGTCTCCTGGGAGACTGTGGACAGCCCAACCTAGTTGAGAATTAATTTCCTCTTAAGACTTCATCATGAAGTTGTAAAATGCTCGATGACTTCCTTCAAGATTGGAAGGAATACAGCTGCTGTCAGGCCTAGAATCCTCACCACAGGATGCTTCCAAAAAGGGAATAGTTCCTAATTAATGAAAAGCAGTTAGCTCAGCAGCTTAAGGAAGAAGCAAAGCTGGGCAGAGGCAGTTCGCCAGGATGGATAAAGGCATTCCCATTTCAACTGGATAACAACATGAGCGGAAGTTCTCTTGAATTTCTGCTTATGGATTTAAGGCAAACTTTAAGGGAAAGTCGAGTTTTCTGGCAGGCAATGACCAAAATTTAGAGGAAGGAAGGAATGGCTGCTCCGGGGTGGATCTGCAGCAAATTGAGAGCAGGTGAGCCATATCTTGTGCAAAGAACAAAGGTCATAACATTTGGTGCTTCTGATCAAGACAGGAACCTTGGCGGGGCAGAGATGCCCAGCTAAAAGAGACTTTTTTTTTATCTCCCCATAGTCTAGAAAACAGGATTCTTTCTACTAGGAGAGATTTCAAGAAAAGGACTTGAAATGAAAACTATTTACATGCTACTAAACAAAGAATGGGTCACCACAGAAAGTTCAAATGAAGCAAAGGTTTGGTGATTTGAATAAAATCAACCCCCATAGACATATATATTTCCATGTTTAGTCCCCAGTCAATGAGCCAACAGAGAAGGATTAGGTGTGGCATTGTTGGAGAGGATGTCTCACTAAGGGTGGGCTTTGAGGTTTCAAAACCCTACTCCAGGTGCTATCTCTCTCTCTCTCTCTCTCTCTCTCTCTCTCTCTCTCTCTCTCT
>NW_021604621.1:2531837-2560105 GCF_004785775.1 Grammomys surdaster
TCTCTCTCTCTCTCTCTCTCTCTCTCTCTCTCTCTCTCTCTCTCTTTCTCTCTCTCTCTCTTTCTCTCTCCCTGCTGCCTGAGGACACCTTGCACCACCATGTTCCCCACCATGATGACAATGACTAAGTCTCTAAAACTATAAGAAAGCCCTCAGTAAAGTGCTTTCCTTTATAAGAGTTTCTTTGGTCATCCTTCATCCTTAGATTAATATACTCAGCAATGCAGAACCATAACACATCCATTTCCCCAATGTACTATCTCTGGTCCCTACTTGCATTTAAACCAAACCTTCAATACATGAGCCTTAGGGGCATGGGAGATGGAAGTACTATATATTCAAATCAATACCAAGCCTCAGAGATGGGTGAGGTATTATAAGATACCATACTAGTAACAAAGTATGAACCAAGACTGGATCTAGGGCGTTTGAACTCTAAGGAAAAGACTCTTTTCATTTTATCAGTCTTTAATTAGAGGAGTTTTAGGAAAGGAAAGAGTGTGTATGAATATTTGTAGAGACAAGATTACAGAAAGTCTTCTACTGCTCCATTGTTCTATCTACAAGCTATGCCAATCTTGTTTTTTAAAACACCTTCCTATTAATAGGACACTACAGACTTTATTGTCCATGCTTTCCATCTTCTTTCCCTTTTAAGGCAGCACCTTCCTATACTGTATCATCATATTGGGCTATTCTTCCAGAAAACTGACTAGCATTATGTTATACCAGCCCATAAGTGTTTCGATGACAATTGCAACTCTCATGCAACCCAGAGTATTCCAAAAGTCAATACCTGTATGTATCAGTTGCAGTCTGCAACCAGGTTTACACTGATCTTGTTGAAAATGTATTAATTAGGACAATGAAGTAACTTTTAATAAATTAAATTCATTCTGAATGCATTCTTCCTCCCCGGGGGGGAGGGATTAAAATAATAACTTTTAAACAAAATTATGGATATTTTTATCTGTAGAGATTTTTATTGTTTCATAAAATAGATGCTGACAATCCTAGATCATTCACAGATTAAATGACTTTTCTGTTCTCTGAAGTCTTAAACACTAAAGAATACTGCAGTCATCTATCTACCCTGTTTCCAACAGTTTATCTTCCCCTCTTTGGGCTTTATCTCTACTTGCTGCTTGCTTAAAAAAAAAAAAAACCTCTGTTTCCTGCCGTGGAAGGTAAATCTTCAGAAGCAGTGTCAGATAATAGTGATGCTAAATGCTAATCACTGCTCTATGGAGTGCTTAATGAGATGCCTAGGGGAAGGCACACACATTGTGCTTGCTTGTTAATGAAACTGTGGGTAGCTCTAGTATCATTAATAAATGAATTGCCTCCTGTTATGAACCTCACACAGTCCTCAAACTCACCTGCCTATCTATTGGCAAAATTTTAAAAAACTAATTTTTTCCATTAGGGACACTCCAAGGGAATTTGACAATGGTAAAAGAAGGCATTGTAAAGTTGTTCATGTATATCAGAACACCACACTGTGTGCCTTAAATATATATAATTTCAATATCTTTAACAAAAGCAATGTTTCTTTGGGGGTTATTGAGCATTATAATGTTCCGATTGCAATGTTACAATCTGTGTAAATGTAGTGTCATTTCATGCTAGTCTTCGGACAAAATATATGAAGTCCCTACTGAACAAGAAACAAGGAAGTAGCAAGATATAAAAGACCAGTCCTGTGTCCCAGAGTCATCTGATCCTTGCAGTATTCATCAATAAGATGTCAATGGTCTGATGACATAGAAACAGTAGTATATGTCATGAGCTAGAGTAAAATTTGGGAATTGAACATGTGACTTTTATGCTCTTCCAGTTCTGCTACTCTATGGATCTGTGTCTTTTATGTAGCCATTACTTAAACTACTTCACTTGAAGTTTTCTGATTAACCTACGGTTTCCTTGAACAAGGCAGCCTATTCTGTTCATATTCACATGCCTTAATTATACAAAGCAATGGGTTTCAGTATGACATTTTCATGTCATGTACTTTGTTTTATTGTGATTCCACCTATGAGAGAAGATATACGGTATTCTCCCAATGTGACTTATTTCACTTAACACAATGATTTCCAGTTCCATCTATACCCGTGCAAATTATATAATACCCCACTCAAACTCCACTATGTATATGGTATATTATTTTAATCCATCTTTTAGTTGACAGCTACCTAGTTTGCATCTATGTCTTAGCAAGCTGTTTTTTTATGCTTTTGTCTATATGTCCAGAAGTGGTATGGCAGATTATAATTTTGATATTTTGAGGAACCTCCATGTTAATTTCCACAGTGGCTGTGGAGATTGGAATATGGCATTAGATTCTCTGGAGCTGGAGTTAAAAGTGGTTGTGACCCTCCCAACAAGGGTGCTGAGAAGTAAACTAGTGTCAAGTGCAAGAGCAAAATATACTCTTATTCACTATGCCACTTCTCCAGTCCCTGAAAAAATTTTGCAACCAGTCAAATAATTATTTCATTAACATATGTTATTTGTACATATTAACGGAATTTAGTGACTCACCTTCCTTTATACAGAAAGCACACATTGGTCATATCCAACCAGATTTCTTTCTAAGGGCCCATCTAGTCCCTTTCCCAGCCCACAGTCTATTTTACTTTCAAATAGACTTGTATCAAGTTTCCACAAATGAAAAGAAACATGCAGTACTTGTCTCTAAGTGTCTGGTTAATTTTGTTGAATATGATACCTTGATATGATCAATCAATTGAAAATTGCATCAGTTTTGCTGCAAAGGTCATTTTATTCTCTCGCTCTGAAAAAGAGTCCATTATCTTTAGTTGTTAATTAATGGACATATACATTGATTCCATATCTTCACTATTTTAAGTAGTGCCAGGATAAGCATGAACACACATATATATGTGCTGTGTACTATTCATTTTCTTTGAATGTATAAGTAAGGATAGGTAGTTCTATTTATTGACTTATTTATTTATAGGAATTTTCAATGTTATCTGCAATGGATGAACTAGTATTCATTCACAAGAACAGTGTCTTTAAGAGTTCCTTTTTTCTTATGCTTACAGAATTTGATATTTTTGTTTTTCAATAATACTACTCTAACTGGGATGATAGGATATATCATTACAATTTTGGTTTGCATTTCCTTTGTGGCTAACAATGTCAAACTTTTTTTTTCATGATTTACTGGTTATTTGTATTTCTTTTGAGAAATGCCTATTAAAATCCTTTGCCATTTTTCAGTTTGATTGGTTTTATTGCTAAGTTATTTGAGTTTTAACATATTCATGGTATTAATCTTCTGTCAGATAAATGCTAGCAAATATCTTCCCATTCTGTGAGCTATCTTTTCATTCCTCTATTTTCTTTGTTGTGCAGAAGATTTAAGCTTGATGGAATCTCATTTGTCACTTTTTTTCCTTTATCCCCTGTTCTTTGGGGGTTCTATCCAGAAATCATTGCCTGAGCCAATACCTTGAAGTGTTTCCGTTATGTTTTTCTCTAATAGTTTTTGGCTTATTTGGGCTTTTGTTTTGTTTTGCTTTGTTTTTCTGTAAAGGATAAGAAATAGGAGACCATACCTAAGGAGCTATTGGCAACTGATGGCTACTGAGAGAAGGAAAATAAGTTCTCTTCAGAGATATAACTCCTGTAAAGGTACCCATGCTTTAGCAGGTGGTTCTATACCTTTAAACATACATTAAGTAGCAACTATACTCAGTGGGTCAGCATGGGGGCAAAATGAGAAGGAAGTTTAGAGGGAAAAGTAGGAGAGTAAGATAGAAATTGGATGGGGGAGGAAACTAGGAGTGAATTTAATCAAAACACATTATTTGTATGTGCGAATTCTTGATTTTAAAAAGAAGTAAAAAGAGAGGAAATATTTTTTTAAAAAATTCAGTCATCATCTACGAATGGATGTGGAGTTTCCCTAGTCTTGTTCATTATTAAAGAGGCTCTCCTTATGCCAAGGTATGCTTTTTGCACCATTGTTTGGAGTCAATTGACTGTTGGTATGCAGACTCATTCCTATGTTCTTTACTCTGTGCTTTGAAATAGATATTTGAAAGTGAAATTTCTGGCTTCCACTGGCTTTGCTATTCTGTCTCAGATTTCTAAGTTTTCCTTTTCCTTCTCATAGGAAAGCCTTACCTATATCTTTGTGTTCCTCCTTCACCAGTGACTAAGAAAGTACTATAATTTGGGAGCACCTATGAGGAAATTGCCAGAATAGTGCTCAGGGATATGAAGCTAGAAGGTGTGCCTGATGAAGGAATAAGTGCAAAATAGTATGCGTTGCATTTATTCTTGATTCACATCTTCATTTACATGGTCTTCATCTATCCTTATGAAGCCATCGTGTTTGTATAATCTTGTTTAGCTGTATCTGCAGATCTTTTGCTAAGGAGCTGTTATTGACTAAGTTGACATATTAGATTGGGGCTCTTCTTTCAGTGAGAGAGTCCAGAGTAAACCAAGCAGCCATATAGAGAGGTGTCTAGAAAATATCAATACTTAATTAGGGACACTGGTCATTTACTTTCACCAGAACATCTTTTTAATTTTTTTTGTCTGCACAAAGTCTATGCATCACACGCATGCCTGGTGTCTACAGAGCAAGAAGAAGGCATCAGATCCTCTAGAACTGGACTTACGGACCATGTTGAGTAAGTAGCCACATAGGTGCTGGGAATTGAACCTGGATCCTCTGGAAGATCATCCAGTGCTCTTAACCACTTGAGCCATCTCTCTAGCCCCTCAACAGGACATCTTATCTATCATCTGACATGTATTTTTACCTTTACTCACAACCTAGAGATTAACAGTGGAGCAAAAATGTCAATCCTAAGATAGAGGAGGCTTCAGGAAAGCAGGCTGCAGTACAGATATGCCATGTATGTTTTACCCAATACTCTATTCATTAACATCCAACTATTCCATCAACCAATGCACAGCAATCCATCAGTATGAATCAAAAAAAAAGTGCTATGTTGCCTGAGAGTTTTTCACACCTTGTAAATGTCTGATCATCTGCAGCATCTGCCATCATCAGGATTCTAAATTAACTTTACTGAATTTTTCTTTGAGACACAGCCTTCTGTATATCAGGCTGGTCTTTAACTCACCATATAGTTAAGTATGATATTTGAACTCAATCTTCCTGCCTTTACCTTCCAAGTGTGGTTTATGCAACCATAAAATTGGACCCAGGGCTTCATGCATACTAGGAAAGGACTCTATCAATTCTGCTACATTCCCAACTTTGAATTTCTTGGAATTTTTAACAATACAGTTGAATTTCCTGAATGTAAAGTACATAGCAAATTGTAACTATGAACACCAAATCTACAGAAAACATTGTAACTCCTTATATCTTAATTTCTATTGTTGTAAATAAAACCCCACAACTAGGGAAACTTATATAAAATAATATAAATGTACTTGTAGTTTCAGAGAGTTAGAGTCCATGATGAAAGAATAAAGGCATGGTGGCAGGAACAGTCTAGAGATCATATCATGATCCAAAGTCAGGAGGAACCACACCAGTCTTTTGAAACCTCAAAGTCCACCCACAGTTACACACCTCCTCCAACAAGGCTACAGCTCTTAATCCCTCCAAACAGTCCATCAAATGGGAGCAAGTAGTCAAACATATAAGCCTAGGTGATCATGCTTATTCAAACCCAACACCTGGAATCAATATTAGAGATCATAGATTTTTTAAAATTCATACATGTGTTATTAAAATTTGTCAGTAAGTATGCATGATTTTCATACCTTCAAATATTTAAGATAAATTACCTTCTGAATGTAGACTTGATACCTGTTTGAGCTGATTGCATAGGGAGCAAGAACTAAGGCCACAAAGTATCTGAGAAGTAGTTGAGCTAGAGGCACTTAAACTCCTGAGTTAAACATTGATGTGGCAGGCAATCATTGGACTGAGCATGGGATCCCGGATGCAGGAGTTGGAGAAGGGACTGAAGGGGCTGAGGGTGTTTGCAGCCCCATGGGGGAAGCAAAAGTGTCAGCGGGGTAGAACCCCAGAGCTCCCAGGGACTGGACCACAAACCAAACAGTACACATGGAGGGACCCATGGCTCTGGCCGCACATGAGGCAGAGGATGGCCTTGTTGGACATCAGTGGGAGGATCCTGAGAGTGTTCAATGCCCCAGTGTAGGGAAATCCAGGACAAGGAAACAGGATTGGGTGGGTGGGTGGGGGTGCATCCTCATAAAGGCAGGGAGAGGGGGAATGGGAGATGGGGTTTCAGAAGGAAAGACCTGGAAAGGGGAAAACAGTTGAAATGTAAATAAAGAAAATATCCGAAAAAAAGGTATTTTCAATATTGGATTGGTTTCTAGACCAGTACATGATTGAGTCTGAATAACTGGTCACCTTTAAGAAAAATACAAGTGTTTTGTCTTACTGCCCTGAGTATTACAGAACCTGGTTTTCTGAAAAAAGCTTGCAAGTACTGGAAGAAATGAGTTAAGCTTTAAGCAGAAGCAAGAGGGTAGTGGCTTGATTATTGGTGGTATAACAGCTTTAATTACATTAATTGCTAGTACCACTGCTTCTGCGATTCCTTTTACACAAGAAGTTAAGACAGCTACTTTTGTTAATCATTTAGCAAAAAATGTTACTAATGTGTTGAGTATACAAGAGGATTTAGATAGGCATTTGGAACATCGGATTGATGTTCTTTATCCTATATGAATTATTGGAAGGAGGTTCAGAGTTTAAGAGTAAGGAGCCATCTTGGGTGTCATTACAAATACCAATGGAGTAGTGTTACTTCTAAAATTTACAATGATAGTCATTATAATTAGGAAGAAGTTTAAAGACACTTGTAGGGTATTTGGAGTAATTCTAAAACCTCTCTGGATATTTTAACTTCACATAGTGAGCTTATGAATTTAAAGAATGCTGCTCTGTTGAGCTTTGATGCTGCAGATAATGCTGATAAAATTATCTATGGCTTGAGGTATTTCCATTTGGGTCAAGGTTCAAGAATGGCATATATAGCTTGATCATGCTAGCTCTTTCTGTCCTGGAAATAATTTTATTCTTGTCCATTGTGTTAAAGCTTGTCTTTAACAACATCAACATGTTGCCAGCCAAAGTACATGATTTGAAACTGAAAATGGACCCCCAGACACAGTTATTAATTTAACAGGCTAGCAAGCCAAGATTCTGCATAGAGCCTTACCAACCTAAGTCCATTGCTTTTGATAATGCATATTCCACAATGGGTAAGGAAGGTATTCTTGTCAGAATGACTTAAGATAGGCGCAGTCTTGTTTATGCAATAAAAAAGAGGGAAATGTGGAGAGCTTTTGAGACTGCCTGGCAGGAATCTGACATTGGCCAAAGACAAGGAAATGGGCTGCAGGCAGGAATCTGACATTAGGCTAAAACAAAGAAGTAATTTCAGGTAGGAATCTAAGTTCTAGGCTGGAACTAAGAAGTAATTACAAGCAGGAATATAAATCTTAGGCTAGAACAAAGAAGTAGGCTTCAGGCATGAAAACTACTTTGGGCTAGGACAGGAGAATAGGCTCATATATTTTGATCATCCTGATAAGCCCCTAGAAATAGTGATCATGGAACTCTGTTTATTGCCTTGCTTGTTCTTTAAATATTTGTGTTTATTGTCTTGCTTGTTCCTTGCCTAGTCACATCTATTGTATTGCAAAAAAAGAGAAGGGATGGGATAGGGTGTTTATTGGGCAGTGGGGGGGGGCAGAGAAATGGGATAACATCTGAAATGTAAATAAAATATCCAATAAAAAAAAGTTGGTAGGACTAGCCTGATGCAAGTCTGTCCAGGTGTTTTCAAGGTAGAAAAGAAACAAGGACTTGCAGTTGACTTCTGGGGTCACTAAGATGTTTGCTTTTACCATGACTATGTCACAGTCACCGCTCCTAGCAACACCAGATTAAAGTACTAGGTGGCCACATTACAATTTGAATGGAATGGGTTCTGAGTAGAGACAATGAAGAAATCCACTTCTTGCTTCCATTTCACTCACAGACTCTACTCAAATTATCTTAGGTCCATAGGCCTTAAGTAACAGAGCATTCCACGGGTGCATTTCCTCTTTATTTGCAAGGCAGCTACATCTTCTGCTACTGCTCCAACACCTTTTTGTCTACTTTTTGCAGCATAGAGTAGACAGTCATACTCGAAACATTAGCCAATGGCTGTGCAGTCTATTGGTTTGAAATCTGGTGGTAAAGTAGACTGGTTTTCATATGTGTTAAAGTAACTATGCCAACCTATAATCCCTACAGGCATGCCCAGGTGATAGAGTCTTTGAATTAGAATCTTTGTATGTACAAACTAAGCATTATTTACATAGGTTTCCTTCAGATACTTATTACCAGCTTGTTGTTCTACAGTATTGGATTTGGGGTTGGGGCTTGTGGACATTTGCCAGCTCAATGAAATATCTTAGGATTTTTGATGACTTGTTCAATGTGTATCTGTAATAAGCCTGTAGAGGCTCCAGTAGGATGCCAAGAAAGATGTCACTTCCTTGCTCCCTTGGGTATAATGATTTTAGGCCACTTGAGATACTGATTCTAGAAGTATGAGGCTTCTAATGTAGTTTGTGAGATATCTGAATGGATCTTTTGTCTAAGTTCCTGTCTCAAATGTGCAGTTTAATCTCAAGAGTAGTGAAAAATTGGCAAGAAATAATCAGCTAAGATTTTGGATTTAGCTATGTTAGCTTTTGAGCTTTAGGTACCTTCTACCAAGAGATTGAGACTGGCCAGGAGTGTCAATTAGAAGCTCATTTGTTACTGGTCTCCTGGGACTTACCTCAGTTTAGGAAGATGAGAAGACACGATGTTTAAATGGCCTAATCCAGGGAGAAGGGTTTCTCTAAGAACAACTGATCTCAACAGGCTGGTGGGAAACACAAACATACTACTGTCTTCTTTTCTGAAGATTTCCTCATATGTTATTTCTTCTGAACCTTACAAACTTCCTCAGAATCAGGTAAAGAAGGAGCAAATGTTCTCACTTGACCAGTGAAAAGGAACTTATCCCCAGAGAAGTAAGATAATTTATCCCAAACCCCAGCAAGTTAATGCTAGGTCTTACAGTGCAACTGAGATATCCTGGTTCCCAAAGCTGCATTCTGTCAACCATATGCTACTTTGTTTCATGTGATAGTTTCCAGTCTTTTTTTCTAAATATTGATTGAGTGCCTCCCACATAACAGAGATTATTGTAAGAACTGAAGAAAGGACAGTAAGCTGTATACATTTGTTTCCAGACAGCTTATGTTCCGGTGTGAGGGGACAATCAATAAACTACTAAACATAAAGATATCATTATTCAAGTGTCACTTGGGCACCACAAAAAGAAACAAACTGCATGGGAAGTGCTTTTCTTGGTAAGTAATTAAAGAAAGTATCCATCATTTAGATGACATTTGAGCAACGACCACAAAAAAATAATTATAAAATAATACAGTGACAGAGGGAACCGTACATACATGAACAGAGGCAGGGATGTGTATAACAGATTTGAGAAAAATAGCAATGAACTGTTTTCTATATGTACATATACATATAGAATAGCATTGAATGTTAATCAGTGAAATAGTCAATCAACAGAAAGCCTAAAATGCCATCCATCTAAGTGCAACAGTACATTTTGTAACAAATTGTCTTCTAGATATTGCATCATACAATCATGATGAGGAGGAGGACGACCACAATGGTAATGATGGTGATGAGGATGATGCTTTTCTGTGAAAAGTAACAGATTTAGTAGTGTTCTTGTTTGAAACTGACATTTATTGACTCTTCCGAAAATTAATGATGCTTGGAATTGACAGCCACGGTTAATTTTTTTTCCGGCAATGATGAGCTAAAACGAAATAAATATTTAGAAATTCCACAGTTGCTTGGTTTCCCATAAACAATCGAAATCATTTCAACATCCCTACAGCAAACAAACTGCACTCGGCAGGTAGTTTATCTGGTTTGGTTTCTCCTGTGACGGACCAGAGTGAAATTCGGAAAAGAAATCCAACACTTGCCCTTTTGTTACAACCTCTTTGACACTGTGATTTAAAATCAAACACTAGAAAATTTCCTAGGCCCATAACAAGGATTTTCAGGCAGCATAAAGCTCTTCTGGTTTCATAGCAGGAGGACTTAACAATGGCGTTACTTAGATGAGTAACACCTTGGAGAGAATATAGAGAAAACATTGTTCCAAAATGTGTTGTTGCAGTTAGTTATATGAATGGGGTTTTGGCTTTCTGTTGATTGACTATTCCACTGATTAGCATTCAATATGTTGACTAATCCTTTTGGACACTATAGATTTCCATGATCCTCCATAAGCTAAGATGCAGGGAAAGATCTTTCCCTGGGGGGCACCTGAAAGAAGCCAGCACCTTGATTTTGAATTTTAAGCTCTAAATTTTTTGAGAAGATAAATTTTCTAATGTTTTAAGTCAATAAATAAATAAATAAATAAATAAATAAATAAATCATCTTGTCATTCATCTGGAAGATAAGCTTATCTCTATGTAACCGAGCAGAGAGGGATTTGAGACCACTCAGGACTGTAGATCCACTGAACAGTGTTTCCATTGCCTATTGTTCACTTGGAATACATTGAATTTCCTCTTCCAAAGACAGAAGACATTGCTGCAAGTATTCAGTGAATTATCATACAGTATTATAAATATCATATGGAATTTTGATTACTTAATATCAAGAAATATAATTTTATGAAGTTCATCTGAGTCTACAGCTATACTATCCCAACACATCTTATCTCATCTGATCTTTTAAGGAATGAATCTAACAAGATATAGGATCTGGTAATTTTTCAGTTGGTAGTCATCATAGTTGTAAATTTTTATAGTTGGTAAAACTTGGACTGAAGTACCTGAAAAATATCTGGTTAATATGAGATCATAAACTGATCTATAGATTAGTAATTTCTCTTATAGAAGAGAAGAAAAATAAATAAATACGTTATTCACTTAAGTGTGATATATTACTGTAAAGTCTAAAGACTAAATCCATTTAGGAAGTATAAGTAAGGAAATTCTTAAACCATGGACTAAATGAAAATTTATGGTCCTTCCTTTCTACTGATGTGATATAAATAGCCAACTGAGTTTGTCCAAAAAATGACACTAAAGACAAAGAGAGAATACGGAACATCACAGGAGAGGTTAGAAAGGACAGCATTTGAAATGTAAATAAAGAAAATAATAAAAAAAAAGACAGTGCCACACAAAAGATGCAATTAATCACCAATAATTTATTGGCTTCATAATGGAAAGGAGTCATACTATATTAAATATAATTGTAGACATTACAGAATTAAGGACATAGTATGGTTTCAATAGTGGCTTCCCTGCTGACAGATTTTGAATTTAATAGCTACTATGTACCTGAAACAGGGGGAAATGAAATTCTAATCTAAGCCCTGCCAATTACCAGCTGAGCAAAATCAGAGAAGTTACTTTCTTCTTGATAATTATTTCCCTAGTCTATGAAATTAAAATTATGAAGCCACAGACATGTTTCCCTGTGTTGAAATTCTACAAACGTATTTATTGAAACCATAAAAAGGAACAAGGAATAGAAACAAAATATTTAGGGGGAGTCAATGGACATTTGGGTGCATAACAATCATGTCTACCATTGTCATCAGCTATTGTGCTTGACCTGATTTCTTAATACATGCAGAGCCATTGCCAAACAGTTGATACATTGCCCCAATATTGCTATGAGTCACTGAGTTATTTTCATTGCTGTGTTTATGCCAACTACTACTCATCATACCTAGAATCAGAGTGTACCTTAACTGGTTTCAATGCCCCATAAGCTACATGGAATTATAAAGTTCTGGTAAGCACTGAAGTGACTGTTAGTCTGGAA
Source organism: Grammomys surdaster (assembly GCF_004785775.1). Taxonomy (NCBI): domain Eukaryota; kingdom Metazoa; phylum Chordata; class Mammalia; order Rodentia; family Muridae; genus Grammomys; species Grammomys surdaster. The sequence goes on from NW_021604621.1 coordinate 2,543,770, forward strand.
AGACCCCCCCAAGAAATTTGGAGACATATATTTCTTTATCTTTTCTAGTTTATAAAGAAGCTGTATTTATTTTACTCAACAGCTCACATTTTAGAACCACAAATGAGAAAATGTAGGTGTTTATCCTTACATACTTTCAGTGCTTTCAATATAATTGTTTGTCTCTTAACCAGAATTGCCACCAACAGAGAAGAGTAGTATATAGTGCTATAGAATACAGAAGTAGCAACAAGAGTACATGAGAGGGAAGGGGAAAAGGAGAAGCGGTTACATTACAATCTATGACAACGACATAAAACAAAGTTTTTGGGGAAAGGACAATATTGAGAAAAGTGAAATATCTATGTGGATGTCTAGGATAGATTGTGGAGTGCTAGTATATTAAAGGAAGAGGCACCTGAAACCTGTGGAATTGGAGAGTTTTTTAAAAAGCAAGAAATGTCGGCAGTGATGGTACATGCCTTTAATCCCAGCACTCATGAGACGGAGGCAAGATTTCTGTGAGTTTGAGGTCAACCTGGTCTACCTAGTGAGTTCCAGGACAGCCAGGGCTGTTACACAGAGGAAACCCTGTCTTAAACAAAACAAAACAAAGCATGAAAAAAATGTAGCTTTGGTGAGCTATTCTTAAGTACAGTGTGGCTTATGATTAATACATTATTTTGAATTATTTTCAATTACTAGATGGTCTTACACTAGTCATAGAAATCCTCAACTCATAAAATTTTCAATAATTTCACAAGATCATCTTTCTCTTAGGTTGTATGCCTTGGCCCTGTAGATATGCAATGACATTTCATAACAGACCTGACAAATTGGCTTTTCCCAGTAGCTAAGCACCAAAGCCCTCCCTGGGGCCTTAGCAGTCTGGTGGCAATAGCACTATTCCTCATCTCTGACATTTGGTTAAAAATTGTAACTTCTCCCATAATGCTTTGGAATCAATTTTCTCTTCATCCATCCTCATGGAAACTCTGTGGGATTGCTCTATGGTCCTATGATGTAAAATCAACATATGTATTTTTATTGGGTTTTTTTTGCCAAAAAGTAATTGACAGAGATCACAAATACTTGACTCTTAATCTCAGTGCTCCTTGAAATAACCTGCACAGAATTTGACTGCAAGTTTGTCTCCTAAAGGATAACTTGATATAGAAGATGCTTGCAAGTAGACAGAGGTCATGTTAACTGGCTATTCTAGATTCCCTTAAATCAGATAATACTATTATAGATGAATAGAAAATGACTTACCTAAACCTAAATAATTTTGCTTCTTGGAGGGTAATGAAGAGAAGATTCATACTGACTTAACATGTAATTTCTGTACTCCTTTCTGATTTTTTGAAGAGGAAATATATTTCCCATTCAAAATTATGTCTACGCACATGCTGGCAAGGATGTGGAGATTGCAAATTGGTACAACTACTCTATAAATCAATCTGGAGTTTCCTCAGAAAATAGATCTACCTAGCTGTACCACTCTTGGGCATATACCCAAAAGATGTTCCACCATGCCACAGGGACACATGCTCCACTATATGTTCATAGAGGCCTTATATGTGATAGGCAGAAGTTGGAAACAACCTAGATATCCCTCAATGGAAAAATAGATACAGAAAATGTAGTACATTTACACAGTGGAGTACTACTCGGCTATTAAAAACGAGGACATCATGAGTTTTGCAAGCAAATGGATGGAACTAGAAAATATCATCCTGAGTGAGGTAACTCAGACCCAAAAGGACATGTTTGGTATGTATTCACTAACAAGTGGATATTAGCCAAAAAAGTACAGAATACCCAGGAGACAATCCACAGATCTCAAGAAGGATAACAAGCTGAAGGGCCCAAGTGAGGATGCCTCAATCCCACTTGGGAGAGAGAAGAAAGCAATCATGGTGGAGTGGGGGCAGAGGGAGGGAGGGACCTGGGTGGGGGAGGGGATAGGGAGGAGAAGTAGGAACATGATCAGGTATTGGGGGTAACAGGACTGAAACCCTGAGGAACAACAGAAAGAATGGAAACAAGCAATCTCAGGAAGTAGGAGGTAGGAAAACCCTCTAGAATATACTGGAGACCTGGGAGCTGAAAGACTCTCAGGACTCAAAGGGAGGGACCTTGGATGAATTGCTCTACAGTGGGGAGAGGGAACGTATCAAGTCCACCTCCAGTAGAAAGACAGGACATGAAGTGGAGAAATTGGCTTGCCATTCCACAGTCAAAAACTCACACTCATAGTTGTTCCTTTCTAGGGGAAATACAGGGACAAATGGAGATGAGCCTGAGGGAAAGGAGGTCCAATGACCAGCCCAAATTGGAATCCAGCTCAAGGGGAGTCCCGAAGCCCTGACACTATTAGTGATGCTATGATGTGCTTACAGACAGGAGTTTAGCATGACTGCCCTCCAAGAGGCCCAACAAGCAGCTGAAAGAGTCAATGGACAGAAGCTATGGATCCATGTGATTGAATTAGGGAAAAGCTGGAAGAAGCTGAGGAGGAGGGTGACCCCATGGGAAGACCAGCAGTCTCAACAAACCTGGAATCCAGAGATCTCTCAGACACTGAACCACCAACCAGGCAGCATACACCAGCTATTATGAGGTCCCTGACACATATACAGCAGAAGACTGCCTAGTCTAACCTCAGTGAGAAAAGCTGTACCTAACCCTCGAGAGTCTTGAGGCCCCAGGGAGTGGGGAGGTCTGGTGGGGTGGGAGGGTGGGGACATCCTCTTGGAGTGGGGGGAGGTATGGAATAGATAGTCGTTGGGAAGCAGGCCAGGAGGGGGATGAAAACTGGAGTGTAAAAAAAAGGATTAAAGAATAAAAAAATATGTCTATGAATTTTGTAAAACTACACTTTCATGAAGAAAGTATCAATTAAATACAGTCACAAGACCAATTCCACCTTAAATTACTCAGCAGATAAAAGATCTGTCTATGCAGAGAAACACATGCATCATTTTACTCAGCAGGAAACTAAGCTTACTGGGGAAGGAGTTGTGTCTTCCCACTTATTTTATTTATTGGCTTATTTTAAGTTTGCATTGATTTCATTTTTTTGTTTTCTTTTTATTTATTTACATCCCAAATATTGCCCCTCCCAGTCCACCCTCCCAGAGTTCTTCACCCCATCCTCCTTCCCTTTTGCTCCTGTGAGGGTGCCCACCCTACTTCCCCCTTCCCTGAGGCATCAAGTCTCTATTAGATTACTCAGATCCTCTCCCATTGAAGCCAAACAAACAAGGCAGTCATCTGCGACATATGATCCTAGGGCCTCAGACCAGCCTATATGTGCTCTTTGATTGGTGGATTAGTCACTGGGAGCTCCCATGGGTCCAGATTAGTTGACATTTCCTATGGGGTTGGCATCCCCTTCAGTTCCTTTGATCTTTCCCCTAACTTTTCCATATGGGTCCCCAACCTCCCCTCCATCCAGTGCTTGGCTGTATGTATCTGCATCTGTCTCAGTCAGAGTCTCTCAGAGGACAGCCATGCTAGGCTCCTGTCTACAAGCACAACATAGCATCAGTAAGAGTGTCAGGGATTGGTGCCTGCCCATGAGATAGATCCCAACTTGAGGCAGTCACTGGCTGGCCATTCCTTTAGTCTCTGCTCCATTTTTGTCCTTGCATTTCTTTTAAACAGAAAATTTTAAGTAAAAGAATTATGAAGATGGGTTGGTATCTCCATCCCTCCACTGGGAGCCCTGTCTAACTACTGAAGGTGGTCTCTTCAGGTTCAGGAGTTTCAGTAGGAAACTACACAACCTACTTGAGAAGGAGTTCCATTTTTTTTACTTATCTCTTTTGCTGATAAGAAACTCAGGATGAAATTTAGTGACCAAATAAAATATTTTGTCAGAAGATATGTCAGAAATAAGGATACATGTTTAGAAGAAATAAAAAAGAACTTGCTAGGGGAAGTGATATTTAAAAGATTTTTTGAAGGATGTGTAGAATTTGGACATGTGGAAGAAAGGAGACAGAGAATGACTTTTAGGTAGAAGGAACAACACGAACAAAAGCATAAAATCAAATACAGAACCAGGTTAGAGGAAGCAATAGGTCTGGGCTAGAGCAAACACTTGGAAGGACAGCTAAGTGAAAGCCGAGGATTCAACAAAAGCAAAGAAACACTGAAGTTTTTACAGTAGAAGAATTATCAGATCAGTACTCTAGCCCCTCCCCCCAAAATATGCTGAAATACAGAAAAAGATTTACACACAGAGAAGGGAAACTCCCTGCAGGATCATAATCATCTTGTAACATGTTTTTAGAACACTATCCCTGAAAAATCATTAAAGTAGCACTGCACTTTCAAATTATAGGCATAAATATGGAAATGATTCACACGAATGGTTGTCCTCGAAGCAAGTGACTAAACCAATCCAAATCTGATCGAAGATGTTCTACATATTAGAAAACATTCTTCCTCTGTGTCTAGATGGCTCCTAGATCAAGAGATGCCTAAAAGAACAAGGCGCTCTTGATTCTAAACCACACCAAAGACTAAATTAAAATACTGTCACTGATAAAGAAACAAGTTCCAACAGGCAGTTCTCTAAGTTGTTTCTTTTTATTGCCAATGTGACTTAGAACAATTGCTTTTTCTTTGATTTATAATCCTGGGAAATGTGGTCATGAAGAGTTCATCTGAGGCTAGTTCCCAATCTAGGCCCAATCACCTCCACAGCTGCTGGCGTCAGTGAGCACAAGAGCAAAGCCTCTCTATTGGCAACATGACCTTACCGGGTACAGGACTGTAGCCACAACTCAGCCTCTTTAATAGCTCTGATGGATAAAAGTGCTGTTTACAAGTAGTAATCATAATTCAGTTTTTAATCTTACTTTAAAGCATGAAGGCTTGGTTTTTCTCTGTCTTCCCTCATTCAAAACTGAAGCCTTGGTTTCTATGATAAACACACTGAAACTGTTCTTGTCATCTGCTGATGTCCAGCCATAGCCTCAGGAATTTCTTAGACTCTAATTCTGTCAGACATAAACCATGAATCATAACCTGTAAGTGAACCCACAGGATGAGGCAAAACTGGAGATTTATTTCGCATCCATTTATATTACATCAGCTTAGTAATTGTATGGTCGTGCATGAGATTCCATGTGTATGTTAAAGGCAATTTAATTTATTTCCAAGGACTTTTTGATCTTTTCTCTCTTGCTGACTTGTGATGGTGTCAACAGTTACACCATCCCAGGCTAAACTGTTACTGTCAAACTCATGTCTACATATAAAGTTAGAAATACTATCCGTAGGACCTCTTTCAAGTAGCCTAGAATATCAGTGGTTGTCCTAGATAAGTTATAATATCTTCACTTTGGTAAAAATGGCTGATTATCAGCTAACTAAATGGTGAATTCAGGGAGATGGCTTCTCCTTCCTGAACTCCATTGATTTCCTCTGTAGTATGATGGACTTGACACCTCCAAAGGCTCTACCAAGTCTGATCATATATACAATTTAATTGGGATTAAACCCTTTTGAAAATACTTAGGGACATTTCTAGCCACTCTAATTTATAGGAAGCCAAAGTGAGTATACAGATTAGTGATAACTTCCACTCTAGGTCTTTCTTTTGAATGCAATTCATTATTGGTTAGCTTATAGCAAATCCAAACTGAAAAATAAGGGAGATGTCAGGGTTTCTACAAACTATTCCAGGAGAAAACCAAACAAAGTATAATTAACTGACATAAATATTTTATAAAAGCTAGTTTATATTTATGCCTGTGTTATATCTATAAACTATCTTGGCCTGGCAAGAAGACATAAGACAGAAAGACAGCAAATTTTATTGTGCAGACTCTATTACTTCATTTCTTTTTTTTTTTAATAAAGCTCTCATGTATCACACAAGCTGGTCTCTAAGTAAGTAGATGATGGTGACCTTGAACTTCTGATTCTTACCTCCATCTTCTTAGGGTTAGGATTATAGTCATGTACCTGACTGGAGTACTGGAGGTTGGACCTAGCTAGGGCTATGTGCATGCTAGGTGAGCACTTTACCAACTAAGCTACATCCCATGCCAGAATCCATTATTTAACAAACTAACAATCAACCAGGTGGTAAATATACTTGATTAGACCACCCATGGTCGCCTAAAGAAGTTAACGTAAATGGTTGAACCATTGTGCTCTTTCAGCTAATTAATACTGACTTGATTCAACTGAGTGTTTAAGTCATATTCTATTGCCTGATTATCACGTAGATGTGAGCATCCAGGATTGGTGCCTGGCTCTTTGCTGCTTCCTACTCCTTGCAAGCTGATTTCATTTGGATTGAGGACAATCCGATTGATATAATGAGACAAGATTCGCACTAATCAAGTTGCTTGTACAATAATAGTAAGTATAAGACAAGGCAGTCATGGGAGTCCTTAGACTAATACATCTTGATGGAGTAACTTCATGTAGTCACGTTATAGAGCCTTGAAGAGGTAGTCATCAGTTATCTCCTACTCTGCTATGCCAAGTGAGATAAAGAACAAATGGATCACTGAAATCTGCCAACAATATACAAGAATCAACTCCTACCATCAAAATATTAGAAACATTGCTGACAAGAAAATAAAAGCAAAACAGCTTAGTTTGAGAATCAGCTGATTTAGATGATATTATAACATGTCATAAACAATTATGCCATCCCAAATGGGAATTACAAAATAGAATAAATAATCTAAAGTGATTTGAAGCAATTCTAACTTCACTTATGGCTTTCTATGGTTTCTACATTTTATACAAGGAACATATACTGTTATTCTAATCTATAAAGGAAAAAAAAGAAAAACAAATCTATATAATCTCCAATGGATGATCATTACAGTAAGACATATTTACAATGTACAGTAAAACTTCAAATAAAAGTTAACTTGTACTTCATTAGCATTTTGCTTTCTTTTTGCAGTAATCCATTTTGAAAAGAGACAAATCAACAGAAAACAAGAAGATAAAATGGTTAGAATAAAACTAACTTAAATCTCTATTGGAAAATCATTAGTTTTCTGAATATTTTGTCTCATTCAGGAAATATAAGTCATTTAAAAAACAGTGTGACTGACTGGGACTCAAGTGGGCTCACAGAGATCAGGGTCTGACCTAGGCCTCTGCATATATGTTATGGTCGTGTAGCTCAGTATTTTGAGCGATTCCTAATAGTGGGGTTGGGGCTGTCTCTGATTCTTTTGCCTGCCTTTGGGACCCTTCTGCTACTGGGTTGGCTCATCCAGCTTTGGTGTGAGAATATGGGCCTGGTTTTATTATAGTTTGTTATGTTGTACTTGGTTGATGTCCCTGGAAGAACTGTACTTTTCTGAGGGAAGACAAAGTTGGAATGATAGGCCTAGAGAAAAGGGGAGGTGGGGGAGGGAGAGACTGGGTGGAAAGAAAGGAGGGGAAACTGCAGTCATGGTGTAATATATGAGAGAAAAATAAATAAGAAGAAAAATCTAAAAGAAAAAAACCCACCACCAACACAAAACAAAACAAACAAACCAAAAAAGTGCTTTGAAAAAAAATCATTCAGGTCCCTACCAGCTCCACCCACTGTGCCATCAAGCAACAATCTGACAATCAATTGAATATAGGAATCAGACTATATACCTCTCTAAGTCAATCAAATGGGAATGGGGAATGTGTTTTTTCTTACATAAATAAATACCAAGGCAAACAGAAGTAAGCTTAGTTTCGTTTAATGGTAAAGGCATTCATGCAAAAGAAACCAAGATAAGTGGAACAGCTTTTGATTAAATCAAGGAAAGTAAGATGTGATGAGAAAGAAAACAGGCTAGAAAGGTAAATTTGGTTGACATACTGAACAGCTAAAGAGAAAGGATGTAGGGAGTAGGATCAGGCAGACAGCAAGGGAGCATTCTCATTAGGTCTTGTTTTCCAACGAAATATTTTGGCCAAACCAGTGGAGGTCAACTTTCTTAATACTATAACCCTTTAATACAGTTCCTCATGTTGTGGTGACTCTAGCCATAAAATTAGTTTTGTTGCTACTTCATAAATGTAATGTTGCTAGTGTTTTCAGTCATAATGTAAATATCTGTTTTCCAATCATCTTAGGCAACCCCTGTGAAAGGTTCATTAGACTTTCCAAAGAGGTTGTGATCCACAGGTTGAGAAACACTGGGTTAGACTATAATTATTCTTGAAGGTCTACACATGGGGAAGCCCAGAATGGGAGTAAGTCTGGGATGCTCCTGATCTATAGAACGCTATGCCCAGCGTTCTATGGGTTACTTAGCACTAGTCCCCATCTTTTGCCTCCAATCCTCCATCCCTTTTCATAGTAAAGAGCTGTGTTACCTCTTTATGGGATATTATATTTATATTTCAGATGTTATCACCTTACCCCATTCCCCCCCTCGCCCAGGAACCCCCATCCCATCCCCCTCCACCTGCTTCTATGAGGATGTGCCCCCACCTACCCCCCCATTCCCACTTCCCCACCCTCAAATACTCTAGAAATAAAGTCTTAAAAGCTCAGCTTTTGATGGTCACAAAGAGATGATATGTTTGTGTCTCCTTCTTCTCTAGAACATCCAGACAAAGAATAAGAAACTCATCAGAAGAAAGTGAAGTCAATATCAGTCTTTCTTCATCCTCCTGCATAGTAAGTCAACTGCCTAAGGCCGTGATAGCTAGCAATGTAGGGCACTTTGATTCAACACTGGAGGAAAAAGAACTGCTGGGGTTGGCTCTTGATTCCAAACTCAGATTTGGGGTAAGTTAGTTATGGAAAAATTAAACAGTGACAAAGGTATCAAATTATACCTTAGGCATTTCTTCCTTTTAAATGAATTGTTCTAAAAGAATTAACTTCTTTACTGGCTTACATGTTTGGGTTCGGTTTTAATAAAGAGATTATTTTTATAATAAAAGAGAAGAAAAGCTTGCTTATCCATTTTGAACATGCCTGTGTCTTAAGCCTTACTGCTTTATTCCATGTGACTATGGCAAGCCACTGCCAATAGCCTCTTGAAAATACAACCTTGAAAACCAAAATTGTAAAATCACAACACATATTGAAAGGGCTCCCTCTTAGGAACATGGATAAGGGCCTGAAGGCAGAGCAGTCAGAAGGAAAAGGAAATAAAAGACTTCGAAGAAATTGTTCCCTTGCTTCTGTGACTTCTGTCTTTTATCCTGACAGTATCCCTTACATTTATTCTGTTATGTTCAATGTATGTCCCTGAGGCCCAGGAAGATTCTCACCTAGCAAAGACAATTCAATTATACTGTCTAGATTCTCTGTACTTAGATAAAAGACAATAACAATTTTGGAAAGATTTTGAACAATAAGCAGTAAGAAGAGAAATGTCTTCGTAGCCTTCAGTTATCCAGATAACACAGTTAGCTAGGCCCCTTTCCTTCTCTCCCTTCTCTATGTACTGCAGTCATCTAATGTCCTAGCATTATAGACATAGACTAGAAGTTAGCTGTCATTTTCCCTGGATCTAATCTCATGGAATCTGAGTTATCAGTTATGCTGCTCACTGACAACTTTTGTGTGTGTGTGTGTGTGTGTGTGTGTGTGTGTGTGTGTGTGTGTGAAAATAGAAATTTTCTTTTCTTCATCCAAGTTGACCATGCTACTTTGTAATGACTAAACTTGGAGGTGGGTGTATACCCTGCCCGGGTGTTTACAATCATTTCAGTTTGCATTTCAATAGTTTGGGAGTTTTTGCTTCGCTTTGGTTTGGTTTTGGTGATAGCTTGGTAATGAACAAAACCCATGGGCAATGTTCCTTCCCAGAAGACTCCAAACACTGGGATTGGGCTTGATTTATCCCTGGAGATTAGGCAACCTAGGAAGAATAATCCTATTATCTTGCTCAGGCAGAACAATATCTTGATCTGTAATGAGCTTCCATGTTGCTTTCTCAAGAGGAGATTCAAATGCTGGAGTTCTTCTCATCTAGGTAGGAGAAAAAGAACACAGTAAGCATACTTTCTCTATCTAGTCTCTTCCACAGGATTTTAATATGACCAATTCCATCCGCCACATACCCTTATCCTATGAACAAGTAGTCAATTGCTAAACTTTCCTGAATTCTTGAATGAATAGACATTATCATATTTGTCAGATTTGCATGATTACAGGATTTACTTTTCACAAATATTGGACAAAAGCAGAAGACAAATATTCAGATAGTTTTTAATTTGCTAATAAATAATTTGAATGATTTCCTCTATAGACACTGTGATACACACACACACACACACCACACACACACACACACACACACACACACACACACACACACACACACACATACTGCTTAGCTTTTTAGCCAATCTGAAAAGGCTAGTTTAATGCACATGAAGCTCCAATGTAATTCTCCTGCTGAAAGCAAAGGACAAGAAGACTTTCTCTGAAAGGAAAGGAAAGCAAAGGAAAAGGTTTAAAAGGTGGAGTCTAATGTGATTTTCCCACCCCTATATTCATTTCACCCATCTCCCAAAGATCCATGTTTCCCCTGTTATCCCAAACCTGCCTCTGTGACTCTGTTCTTCAAAATTGCCAACTTCCTCAATTTCCCTGTCCCAGTCAAAACTAAGCTGTCCCATCCTCCTAAACATAGAGCTCAGTTCACCTCTATTATGATAGATATGGGCAATTAATTTCTTTTTACTCAGCAAAAGGCATATCCAGGAATAAAAGAAGTGGCTTGTCAGCCTCAAATTCACCACAGTTGGTGAAACTAAGGAATTATAAGGAAGTGAGATGAAAAAGCTGGTTCGGGAAGTTATGAATATTCAGGGGTACAAGATGAAAGCTATTGAATCAACAATATGGCCCTGTCTGTCAGGCAGCCCCTGGAACCAGTCTACCAAAGCTCTGAACTCTTTCATAACTTCTTTCCTTCTTTAGTGACTGACTGGTCACATAAGGCTTCATAGAAAATTTTCCCTCCATAGTACAGGTGATGTTGGCAGCAGGTCAGAACATTCATAGGTATTACAGGTCTTTTGGACATTGGGTCTCTGTAAATTCACACAAATTTACAAACAACCTAGAGTAAGTCATCTCATTGAGTGATGTTAATATAGGGCATTTAATGAGAAATAAATGTGGTACCTGGGAATTCTTGAAGCCTTGCAAAATTGGTCCTTTCTAGAGACTTTTTGTGAATTTCACGGGCAACTGAGGTCAGAATGCCCAATTAACATTAATTATAGTTAAAGCACAAATAAAAATAAAGCTTGGATCAGAGGTTGGATCCCCTCCTGGGCCTGTAGTTTCAATGTTTCATCTAGCCACAGTCCTGGCTAGTTGCCAAGGGTCCAGACGACTAAGTTTTGTATATAGCCTAAGTTACATCTATCTAAGTCCAGAACAGCACCACCAAGCACATAGCCAATAGTGCTGAGTCAGCTGCATTATGTTCCGCTGCAAAATCCAACACATTTTAAGGAATAGGCAGGTTCTTCTATAATGCCTTCAATGTCTTGCAGTACTCTTTCAGGGAGAAAGTCTTTCAAGAGTTTGCAAACTCTTTGCTGCAGTGTGAAGGGGGAAAGGGGACGGGGAGCACAAAAGAGGAAGGGAGAAGGGAGAGACTGAATCTGTGACTGGTGGTATCCTTGTTTCCCAACCCATAGGAAAGAATGTTGCAGAAGTTGGATGACTGTGTGTCCCAGCTGCTTAACTGCTTACGTTGGTCAGCAGGAAAGAACAAAGCCAGACCCTAGGTGGTTGAGAATCAGGAGGTGGTACTGAAAGGCCAAGATCCTATGCTTGTGAAACAGAGCATTTTTGACTAGTACACAGTACTTGTGATTGTTGCAAAAACGAAGATATGCTGTGGTTTTCTTATGACAGAAACACAGAAAGTTGACACACTCTAGATGCTAGTATGAGAATAGGTGTTATGTGGGCGCCTTTTGTAGATTTTACTCTAATTGTGATTATTCTGGAACATGGTAGAAAGCAAGAGATGAGGAGCATGCAGAGATAATCTAATGTTTTCCTTAGAACCTTTGATCTCTTTAAACTTGTGACTTCCTAAAGACATGTGGAGAAGGCAGTGGGCTTTAGGGGCAAAGTTTCTTCCCATAAGAGAAAGAGAATAATAAATCAATATACAGAAAAGAAGGCGTGCGGGGGATGGCTTTCTTCAGGAAAGTTCTTCTCATTCAAGCAGGGGGATCTGAGTTCAGACCTCCATTCCTTGTGTAAGAAGCTAAGTGCCCTAGTTTGCACCTCTAAGCACAATGCTGGAAAAACAGAGACAGGAAATTTTCTGGTGCTTGCTGGCCAGCCAGTCTGGCTGAGTTGGCAAGCTCGAGCTTCAGTGAGAGATCCTGTCACAAAACAGAAAGTGAAAAGCAACTGAAGAAGACAGCCAACATTAACCATCAACCGCTGGCCTCCACATGCATATGTGTGCATGTGTACCTGCATGCATGTGTGTGCGTAAACACATACACAAAAACAGTAAAAAGAAAAGATGCTGTTAGGAACATAAGAAAGCAGTGGATCACTCAGATAGAATTTTGTGGTCATAATTATTTTGCTGTTGCTCCTACAAACTCATCTCATCCTATCAGGAATGAGACTTATCCTGAATTCAAGCCATTGAACACATTCCACCCATAGAAAAAATCGACCTACGCCTCCAGAAGAAATGACGTAAGTATCCCAGTCAATATAGCACACCCTTGCATGGCTCCATGAATCAGAGGCTATTACTGTATTACCAAGAAAGATGTAAATCTCTAGAGACCTGGACTGACTAACCACGTGGTCCAGGTGCTCAAGAATGAGAGATAGGTACACCTGCCTGATAACTGGATAAAAAGGCCATAGTTGTTAGCGTTCAAACATGTTATCAATATAGAAGACAAAGGACTCTCTCAGGCCATGGCAGCCAATATCCCTCAAGTATAATTCGCTCTGCAACAGGCATCTCCACAATAAGGTTTTTACCCAACTCAGTGCAGCTTGGAAGTTAACCAGCTATGCTACCTTCTGCCAAAAAAGTGAAGTCTAAGACAGGCACATGCCAAATGGAGTCTCAGCTTGGGAAATCTGTTTCCCCACTGGCCATTACCTTATGGCTTGTTTCGCACCAACTGCCTTTCTGCTTTTCTCCTTTGGAATGCTGCAATCTCTGCTGGTTGCAAGCCATGGCCCACTTGCCTATAGGGACAGGAGACACCAAAATAGATATAAAGAAAATATTCCAAAGTGGAGCATAGGAAAATGGATCCAGTGATTAGGTATGAATTCCACTTACCCATCTTTGCCCACTGGTGGGGGTACAGGAAGAGGTTTGGTGAAACCCTTTTTTCCAACAAGCCAGAAGGTCTCTTCTGTGCCTTTGCCCTTATTGAAAATATAAAAATTCTTAACCAATATAATAGCCACTTTTTCTAAAAACATCCATTGGTCAGTAGGATATAAGTATTCATTTTAGCTCAGAAAGTCTCAGCTCTCCCATTGTTACCTATTTTTTTATCCACTTTTCTATATGACTTCTTTACCATACATACCTGAACCAAGACAAGCTCCAGATTCAAAGTGAACACCATACTGAGCTGTCTGTCGTTCAGGCATGCTGTGTACTCACCACTAGGCAGTTCCATCTTTGGCAACATGTGGATTTTTTACTTCAAAGCAAGCAAACATCTGCATAGTCATCTGAGGGTGCTGTTTATTATTTTGACCCTGATCTTCTGACATTAAGCAAGCCATAGTCTTTTCCATCTAGAGTACATGCATTCAGAGCTTTCTCCCTATGGTCTACAACCCAACAACTAGTATAAAACCCCAGAGGAGAATAAAAATACGATTTACAAATCTGATTTTAAGCCTGGAGCATCTTGGTTGCTGTGAGAAGTCTATATTTCTGCAGCATAGTTTTTTTTTTTTCTGACAAGGTATTTTTCTAAGTAGAGTAACATCCCAAAGATGGCCCCACTTACAGGCAAGTTGGTAAGTTGTCAAGGATTACAGATCTTAGAAGAGAATGATCAGAACTCTATGCTAATCACCACAGGACCATCTCTTTGATGACTATGTGTCACCTCCCTCTATCCCCCCCCACTTTTCTAGTAAACCTTCTTCTTACTGTGTTTTTCTCTCTTCCTTTCAATTGCTTTTTTCTTTAAATTTTTGGCCTGTCTTGTCATTTCCTCATTTAGAAATTCATTTAGAAAAAAAATTTAGACAAAGAGTCATATACATTCCTTCCTTAGTAATAATGACAATTGCCATATAAAATAAGAATGTATAATTAAGATCCTCCAAGCAGGTTGCAAATGTATGGTTCAAACCCTTCATGAGACAAGCAGGAAAAAAAATACTGCAAAGCCAAATTTGCATTAATCAACAAGCAACTAACCCAAACTTGCACATAGTAAGTCTTTTTGGTGGTCCTCTGATATATGAAGAGGGGAAAAAAAAGACAAGAATATACTCTATCACTCATTCTTTTATTTACTATATCCTTCCTATACCACAGTTTTGAATAAAAAGAGGGTTCTCTCCTTAAGCATATCACAAAATAGTTAACCAAAAACAACTATCACTTGTTCTAAAACACTAGGCATGAATTGTCTACTTTCCTTCTTCTCACTGTGGAATGTCTTGTAGAATAGTTGCTTAGTAAATGATCAGACAGTTTCATTAACGAAAATTCCTAACCTTTGAGCACTTAGAATTCTTAAGGTTCATACTGTTAGAACTCAACCTTGAGAGCTTAACGCATAACCATTTAACTGTTTCTCTTGAGATCTACAGCCCACTAGGACAGCACATTAACTTCCAGAGAAACTTTGTGGATGCCAGGATTCTGAAGAGATTTGGGTGGATCCTGAGTCTCTCTGCAAGTGCCCAAACCAATGCTTGCAAAAGAACTTGGAAGTGTTATAGTCTCAGGCAAGCTTCCAAATCAAAGAATATGAAAAGAAGCTCCAGGGGTACCCTGAGGTTTTGGAGCTCATCCAAGAATATTTTTTTGTGTGTGGAATCCTGGCTCCCTGCTTAAACACCCACTTCCACTAATCCAAAGACAGGGAGAGAGGCAAAACAAGTAGAGCAAAGACCAAAGCCAGAAGTAAACCCTCTGCCCATAGGAAGTCCAGAGGATCCCACCTCCACCCAAAAAAATAGCATCCTGCTTTGGCATAATACTTTTAAGATACTTGACTTCTCCTGTCTTATTTACTGTTTACAGAAGTCCTTGAAGGTATCATTATTATCAATCTTATTCTACAATTTCGGACACTGATGTTAATGGCATTAAATAGCTTGTTAATAATAATCAAGTAATAATATAATTGAACCCAAGGCTATCAGACTGAAAATTATCAATGCCTTTTCCCTCCACATTACATGTTACATAGTTTCTTCAGTGTACTGGAGTCACAGGGCACACAAGTCTAGAGGCCAAAAGACAGTTAGTTCTTAGGGTTTTAAAGGTTGTGAGACTAATGCGCATTCTGGTAATCTTAGGTAAGAACATACCCTGTGTAGATAAATAGAACCACGGAGAGGATGAAGTTGCTTGTCTGATGTTATTCAAAGATTAGAGAACAGCTCATTTGGTCTTCATAAACCTCATAATATTATTTCTTCATTTCTTAGATCATCTGTGTGAGTGTTTGTGTGTGTGTGTGTGTGTGTGTGTGTGTGTGTGTGTGTGTGTTTGTGTGATATGTTAAGAGAAGGAATAAAAGAGATTGGAGAAGAAAAATCACAAAACAATACTAGCATTTATGGACTAGAGAACCAACTACTACATAATGCCAGAAATCAGAGACAAAGTCTAAAAGTGTCCACATCTAGCAGTGAAAACACACAGTTACTGAGAACAACAGTTGAGGGAAATCTTTTTAGAATGCAAGTTTATATTTTAAAAAAATCTCTGGGAAATGGGACTGGCATGCTACAATACATACAAAATCTCTTCAACAAGCTCAAAACTTGTCAAGAGAACAGTCACTTAAGTAAGCTCAGCTGAGGGAAGGTAAATAAAAATGTCCTGAAAAACCAGAACTGGCTGGTTAGGCACTGGGGAAACATGGTGCCAATATGATGCAGCAGGAGTTCGCATGGGCCTTGGGATAGCTCTCCAAATAGGCCATGCTTCTCATCTCTAAATGATTCCTTTCCCAAGCTGCCTTATGTTCCTCATTTTGATCTTTTTATAGTCATCCAATCACTGAGTATCCCATATTCTCTATTGTATTCCATTCCATTCCATTCCATTCCATTCCATTCCATTCCATTCCATTCCATTCCATTCCATTCCATTCCATTCCATTCCATTCCATTCCATTCCATTCCATTCCATTCCATTCCATT
>NW_021604621.1:2560115-2596491 GCF_004785775.1 Grammomys surdaster
TTCCATTCCATTCCATTCCATTCCATTCCATTCCATTCCATTCCATTGCCCAATCTAAGCTACTGCCTGACTTCCACTAAGGAAAACATATAGAAAAAATATTCGTCACTTCAGTGAAGAAAATGTAGTAAGGAAAGAACATTGCTACTGAATCCAAAGGTGGAGTTCGAGAAAAGAGGCTTTACTAGCAGGATTTCCAGCTGAAAGGAGAACATGTTTGCAGCCCTCAACTCTGAAATCACAGCTGGCTGGTCATTGCACGTAGCAAGCAACAACAGAATGGATGAAGAGTAGAAATGTTGAGTTGAAATATTCTGATATGGATGGGCCAAATGATATAGTCAGATCGGGAATACATTATCTGTCTCCAACACACTAGAAACATCCTTTGCCCAACTTCTGCTATACAGTGTATAATTTCTAACTCTCGTGGGTAGGAAGGTGGAATGAACAGAAACAAAGGGGGGGAGGATTTCCTGTGCGCTCTCTTTGAGTTGTCTTCTTTTCTTTCAAAATGTCTTCCTTTCCTCTGCTGTCTTTTTTTGTCCTCTTCACTCTCAACATCTCACACTTACTGTGTCTTCCCCCATGAGGCTCCTGCCACCCTAAAAACCAGGTACCAATGTGGCATTTAAAAAACAGTTCTTCCTCATGCTTACTATAACCATCTTCCAAAATTCCCTGAGCTAGGGGAAACTTCAGGTTGCAGAGGGCTCTTTAGAAGCTAAGCTTCATTTCTCATTTGCGACTGTTCCTGTCTAGAATCTGTAGGGCAATAAAAAAAAATCATGGAACTAGGGCCAGTTTTTCTTTTGTTTTCTTTTCTCTTCTTTTCTTCCTTCCTTCCTTCCTTCCTTCCTTCCTTTCTTTCTTTTTTTTGGTTTCAAAAGTGAGAGCTCTTCAGTTCTTGAGCTTTTAGGTGAGATTTCTGTACTCAGCAATACAGAGAAAAGTGCTTCAGGAAACCAAGCTGCCTTTGTCCCTCACTGCTGGGAAATGACAGACTGTACAGTAAAATCACAAAAGCCTTGAGCTATCTGATCTTCTGCCCATGTAATAACCCTACCCCATCATGTCGTTGTGTGAGTTCTCTGCAGAGGTGATAAAAAGCCTCTGTCCCTCTGTAAGTGCATCATCCTACCTGCCAGAAGATATTAACAATCTATTGGAAGAGCTGAACTAACATGAAGTAGAAAAAGAGGTGATCAACTAGAGTTAAGCCCTCCTATCTCTAACTGCTAAAATCTACTTACATGTCAATCACCACCATTAGGGGGAAAACACACCAATGACAGGGACAAACTGAACCATCCCTACCGCCCATCTTTGCTTTTTCCCATGTATAATCACTTAAAATTATCTCCATATACCATGGTGCCATGGAAGCAAACTTGACTTTTTGAAATCTGGCCTAATTCTGCTAGCAAATGACAATTTTATCCTATGAAAAGGCTTTGCCTTTCTGTGTCTTAACTCTTTTTCTTAAAATGAGCAAGTTAGATTATCAGATCCCTGGTGTCTCTTACACCTAGGACCACAAAGCTAAAAGGAGATGAAAAAAATCCAGTGGAAATTTCAAAAGGGAGACTGGATTATCCTAGTGCCAAATTCCAGGTCAAATAATAACCTCAGCAGAGAGGAAAGATCTTATTAAATATTTGTATTTCATTGAAACAGACTCTGTCCTAATCTTCCACCCTTTGAGAACCCCTGGCCTTGGAGAAAGACCTGTCTATATAATGGGCCAATGGTGTAACTAAATAAGTCATCAAAGGCTGCCACTGAGTGGGATAAGTGAAAGATCTAAATTTACCAACACTATGACTATGTCCAGCAGTGTCAAAGAGTAAATAAAATGGAAATTGGACATCCAAAATAATAGCATAACTCATTACTAAATCAAATTCTGGACAGTTCTTCTGAATAGAATAATAGAACTTACATTCTTAAAGAAAAATAGCAGAAAGATTTTCAAGTCTCCTTCATCCGATTTGAGGTTAATATGAAGAAGGAATAAGAGGAAGAGGAGGAGGAGGAGGAGGAGGAGGAGGAGGAGGAGGAGGAGGAGGAGGAGGAAATCTCAAATGGAACTCCACAATTTTTCCACTATGTCGCTCCAAGTCGCAGACTTCCTGTGAGCTTTTTCAGCAGACCATGACCTCTCAAGACACAGGAGTGTCCAAGAGGTTTGGTTCCTCAAACAAATGGTGTTTTACCTTGAGCTCTGTTCTCCCACGAAGTTCTACTTCATAGCCTTCACTCAGAGTCCGAAGAATTGATACCGTGCTGAGACTGACATGAATTCGGTATGCTGTAAAATAAGGGGAAGCATTGCTTTGGCTCCATTCTCACTGGTAAAATCACTAAGTCGTGAACAATGTGATGAATGTCCCTGCTCCAGAGTATAGGAAGCTCTCAGAAAAGTTGAGAGAGAGAGAGAGAGAGAGAGAGAGAGAGAGAGAGAGAGAGAGAGAGAGAGAGAGAGAGAGCAAAAGCTGTAGTCCTTGCTGAATGAAAGGAGGAGAAGGAGGAATGATGACCTTATCAGCCCCAAAGAAGGCATTAGCAGTAGCACCCATCAGCCTCCTAGATGGCATCTCAGATGAAAGGTCATGCAACAGTAAGGTGTTAATTTAACTCAAAGCTTGAGAGGGAGAAAGCAACAACCTCCGCTGTGTTCTCTGCTACTTCCTCTTAGGGAAGTTTAGCTTCAGCAGCTTGTGACATGGGTTGTTATTAAGGCTGAATTCTCCAGACCTATATAATCCTACTTTACATAAGAAGGAATCTTTTCCAAAATAGGTACACTAACAGCTGTCTCTTAGTATTATCACATTTAAAACATCAATGAGAAATAAACAGCCCAACTTCTTTCTATCAATCAGTATTCGTGAGCATCAGACAATGCTAACTTTTTTTTAATGAGCAATGACTGCTTCCAGACATAAGTAAGCATGAGCATTTTTGTTCCAGACTTGGATTCCAACATGGAATAGGAGACTTACATTTGGGGAACTAGATCTTTCAAAACTAATTTATGATTGAATTGTAATTCTTTACTGAAAACTAACCACTTGCCCTCTAAGATAAAGTCCTTGAGCTTCCTGATACCTGTCACTGTGTGGCCTGATAAGTTCAAGATCTGTTCTCATTGTTCTCATATGTACTTGCAGAAGCTGTCCATCCAGAAGCTGGTTACAGTTTGAATAGGAAAACATGGCTGAAAAGAACAAGTCACCTTTATCGTGTCTATTCACAAAGATTTGCCTTTTCTTAACAGCTCAGTGCCATTTGTCTTTTTCATTGATGCACATTCATCCAAAGCCTCTGCTCAGAAACAGTTGTCCTGGTCTTTAAAACTACATCCCTGAGAAGTGTATCTATTCCACTGTGTGTTGTTCCACTAGCCTTAGATCTTCAGGAAGTCTTGAAGTAGGCTGATCTTGCTTATGGTGGAGCACATAGCTCAAAAAAAAAAAGTTGATTTTAACCAGTGTCTAACAACATGATAAGGAGAATCACTTGTCAGTCCCTAATTACTCCCATTCAGGAATCCGAGTCTATTTAATTGGATATGAAGGAGATACTGATGAAATTGATTTTTATTAAGAAGTATGTTACATGCCCTAGTGTCACATCGAACAGGTCAGAAGCTACCTCTTATCAGTAAGTGGTGGAGCTTACTGCCATATTCAGTTCAAAGTCATAAGCCTTTAGAAAAGCACACTAACCAGGCTCAGACGCACAGAGATCACGTGAGCATGCTTCTTTGTATCTCACACAATGCCATCATTGCAAAGCCTGGGCTTACTAAGCACTTACTGTGGGTGATTCAGTGCATTCATTTTCTCTTCCTGCCTGACCACTAGACAAGACGCTGCCTAAATCTCAGAATTCAATTTCTGCTCTCAGCTCTCTATTTTCAAAGTGTAATGTGTGGAGTTTTCCCGACTGCAGACCAGAATATGACTGCAGCCTTCTACAAAGCTTACATCAGTCCTAAGCACTGTGCCAAATCTGCATTGCAGATCCATGACCATTTTCACTCTACATTGGGTTGTACTTCAAGATAAAGTCATATGCTCAGTCATGTGCACACAGAGGTCCCTGAATGACCACTTCCATAACCTCTGTCATATCGGAGGAGGGGGTAGTTAAAGACTTTCCCAGATGCCAGAAAATTTATTCTGAAAACACTTCCTAAGTTCCGTGCTCCCTCATAGTTATGGCTGCACAGGCTAGCTAGATCGGTTAAAACTGGACCTATTGTATAAACCTGTTTCTGTACATGAATGATGCAGAGTGGGGTCATACAGGGCACCACCAGCTGTGCTACAGGCCACCATACCATCAGGGACTCGTGTCAATATGTTGCTGAAGCTGGAGCTGAAGAAGGAGCTTGTTTTGCCTAATCATTGCAAAGACCAGGGCTGCTGCTGATTTAAATGATCTCTTTCATTCACTTAAAAAAAAAACTCCATGAAAACTGTACGTAGGCTTTAAGTCTGCTCTTTATGTTTTTCTTATAATAGCATGGAGAATTTGCTTTGCAGAATCATGATATAAATAAAAAAGCACATTGTGTTACTGATTGTATTTCAGTTGAAACAATGAGTAGTCAAGAAATGGTTGATAAAGCATCTTGCCCATAACAAACAAGTGGCAGAACCATTTGTACAGTTTTATTTGCAAATATAGGAGGAAGAAGGAGTATAATCCTTCCTACTATGACCATTTTTGATAGAAGCTAAGGATTTTAGGTACAGGCAGGTTGGAATTAATTATTTTGGAATCCCAAGCTCCTTGGATTGTAGGATTATCACTAGCTACGTTCTAGGGGCTTATTTGATAAAGTCAGGAACTCCTGGAGACCTAACTAGTTCAAAAATTGGACTCCAGCAGCAAACAACAGCAGCCAGCTGGGAGGCAGCTGGCTTGGGTGCCTTTACAAACTAGTTGAAAACTGAAAATGTCAGTCTGTTACCTAGTTCTCTTCTCTACATGACTCCTTCACACCTACCAGGCTGGCCAATTCTTTCTTTTGCTCAAAAGATTTTTTGGAAGTTGTTTTGATCAAATCGACTGGTTGTTTCAGTGGCACCTAGGTACAGCTTTATTTCTAGAACAAGATAGGGACATGTTCAGTCCAACATCACCCCCTACTGGTTTGCTATTAGAGGCCAGGGAAATGTGTGATAGACCTTAATTGTCTCGAATTTATCTTTCGGTTTTCTTAAAAAACATTAAAGCACGGAGTACCCAATTTTCTTTCTCCTCTCTTGAAGAATCACTATGTTAATTGAAAGATGGCTTCACCTTGGCCATCTACAAATACTCACGTAGCCCTGTTGATTCCATTCGAGAAGCCGTGTTCACAGTGTCCCCAAACAAGCAATATCTGGGCATGGTAAGGCCCACCACTCCAGCAACAACAGGCCCTGTCGAACACCAGGAGAGTGGAACTGGAGTCAACGGGTGTGTGCTCAGTGCTAACAGAAGAGCCATAAAAGCAGGGTGCACGTGGCTTAGGAGAAGGACCAAAACTCTGATCAAACCATTGCTCTAAAAACCTAAAGACTGATGATTGAATAATGAACGCTGGTCTACAAGAAAGGGAATTTACTGTGTTCCAGACATGGCTACCTTTCTGATTTACACCACTATTCTAGGAAGAGTTCTACTCAAAATGCTGATATCTGTCAACAAGGGGGAAAAAGGCATCAAAATCAAAACAGAAAAGACTGAACAAGGAGTCGGGATCCAAATAGGTTTGTTGTAAGGGGAAAATGTGACTGTTTCTTGTGCATAGGTGTTAGAAGAAAGTCCATCTCCCAACTGGGTCAATGAAGAGAATTATTGCTCAGACAATCAGAAAATGGGTAAACAAGCAGAGCTGATTTTCCATTATCTGTGGTAGGAGTGTGGAAGAACAATGTGCATAGAAGATCTAAAATTGTTTCCCATTTGTTCTTACAGGAATTTTTGTTCTCACATTATTATGGCTGTGTTACATGTTCAAGATAGCTGGAGAAAAAAAAAGACAACTTCCGCAGGTAGGCAGAAAAATGAGCTCAACAGTCAATAGAAAGTCCTCCATCATTACCTTTCTGATTTTTACTTTTTCTATGTTTAAATTTTTCATCATTATATCTACGCTGTTTCCTGAATGAAAGTCATTGTTTTGCCTCCAAAGTCTTTTCTACTACAAATAAGAACAAATTATACATATTCTTTTAAGTTCACTTCTTTCTTATTCAGTAGCATCTACTAGGGTACCATGGTAAGCACTGGGGGACTCAAAAATAAATAATGTATGGTCTAAATTGCATCATGTATTCACATCTGAATGAAGAGAAGAGACTGCCAAGCAGTAGGCAAGCAAGCAACAGTGCAAGACAATATGGCTGAGTCCAAGTAAATTGTAAAGACAGAAGAACTGGAGTATTTTAGAAAATGTGGAGTTCGCAATTAGGACCTGACTCAGTGAAGAAGGTTCCTATAAGCAAGGCTTGCCCAGAGTCTTTTAAGATGAGTAGGATTCAGTTACAGAAGAAAGAGACATACATCAAAGGCTTGTGATTGTGATTTCAGCATACATGGACTTTTGAGGAGCTCTTAGAGGAAACAGTCTACCAGTTCAGGCATCTGGGGAAAGACTATAGATCAGGTTGAGTTAAATGGGTTTTACAAAATAAGGTCCTTGGCCTACTAGAAAATATTTGAGCAATGGTTATATGAAGAATATCTTGTCTTTTTTCCTCTCAAGTCAGTGTATTGCATGCATTGAAGGGGGTGGATAACTTTATAGAAAAGCTTTTAGGGATCTGCTGTCATAAAAATAAACACAAGGCTTTGGAAAAGAGGTGACGGGGTAAAGTAGGCAGCCAAAGTGGGGACCTAAAACACAGACATTATGAAATAGACCCAACAGACTTGGCTGTCTGATTGATTACCATGACTAAGTTGGCATGGGGGTCTAAGTTTGTGTTCATTTGTTGGAAAGAGAGTTTGACAATTTAAATATTTGAAGTAATTAGGATACCAAACAAAGGGGTTTTTTTTTTTGGTTGGTTGGTTGGTTGGTTTGGTTTGGGTTTGGGTTTTGGGTTTTTTTTGGTTTGGTTTGGTTTGGTTTTTTTTTCTTTTTTTTTTTTAAAAAGAGTAATAAGCTGCTATATGCTAAGCTTTCAATGCAAATATATGACTAAGATACGGTTCTGGTGCCAAAGAGCTTGAAAACCTGAATTTGAGGTTTCAGAACTGATATGATAGAAGGACAGACTAAGTGTTGTAAATAGTCCTCTGATCTCGACACAAGCACTATGGCACAAACACATACACAATAAAATAAATAAAATAAAATAACTAGTACTTGGTTCAATATTGAAGGTGAGAAGGAGAAAAGAGTCAAGAATAACTTCTGAGATGATAATTAGCTCATTGGCAATAACACCAAATGAAATATAAAACACAGGAGAGGATGACATTGATATGGAAAGGAAATAATTCTGTATCAGACTTGTTGAGTCTAAGGACCAAATGAGACACTCCTGTGGAAATGTCATCAGAAAGGCTGACCCATGTAGGTGAAACTTAAGGGGAAAAATGTCCTGGAACTGTAGTATTAAAAAGAAGAAGGATAATTACATTTTAAGTTCTAAAAAATATATGTTTATAAAATAAAGAAATAAATTGTCTATAGTCACCAGTGGGTATATAGTAGTTAAATAAAAAGGATGGAGGAAGGGACTTACGTTTATTCAAAAGAGGAGGAGCACAAGGAGGAAAATGCTTTTGATTAATTAATTACATTATCTTAAACGCCACAAATACTTGATGATCTTGTAGCATAGTTAAACAAAGAAATGGTGGTACGGAATGAGAAGGTTGGGCTGCAGCATATGTGGTGCCCAGTTCAGTGGTATAGGGAGAGGGAAGAAGGAAATCTGGCTAGGCAGAAAGAAGTGAAGCATTTCTGGACAGCAGGATAATCCATCTGTCCACTATCAGAGGACATCTACATATTTCTTCCTCCTCTTCTAAGTCTTCCTTGAGGCATATATGTTACCTGAGTGCAGGCCTATTCGAATTCGGACTGGCATCTCTGGCATGTGTCGCATCTTAAAGGTACCCACAGAGCTCAGGATGTCCAGGGACATGTTTGCAATCTCAGCTGCATGCCTACTGCCATTCCTCTTTGGGAGGCCTGAGGCCACCATGTAGGCATCTCCGATGGTCTCTACCTGGGAATTATAAGATGTACGATTAACAAGCAGGTAACTTCTTCACGTTACTTTTCCCCCATGAGTTTTCAGGAGTATGATAGAAGCCACATATGTAAAGTGAGGAAGGCAGGGTGGGCCTGTTAATAATTCACTGGCCCAGCTGGACATCAGAATCATTTAAGAAGCTCTGCTAAAATACTGATGTGTAAGCCTCACAACCAGAGATACTGAGGTAAACATAGCTACTTCAAAGGCTATTGAATGACTCTAGGAAAATATCAAGTTCAACGAATTCCTGTATGAAGGGAAAGTGGCACTGCCCCTAAGATACCTCTGGCAAATTATTCAGGGAAAATGTACCCAAGATACTGTCAGAGAAAAAGCCTTTCTCCAGCTAATTTTAGGTAAATGGGCAGCCTTGGGGAAAGTACAGGGAAGGAAAAGGAAGGACAAGAAGAATCTGGGCCGTCTAATTGGCCATGCTAATATGACAGTCAATTTCACGAGACTTTTGAGTTAGGAGAACTGGGTCTTTCTCCACCAATCACTTCCTCGTCTCCAATTGCTATATCCTTGAGGAACAATGTGGTAGCTGGAATACGATTAGCCCATAGGAAGTGACTCTATTTGAAGGTGTGGCTTTGTTGGAGTAGTGTGGCCTTGTTGGAGGACGTGTGTCACTGTGGAGGTGGGCATTGAGGTCTCCTAGTGCTCAAGCTCTGCCCAAGAGGAAGACATCCTCCTCTTGGCTGCCTTCAGAAGACAGTCTGCTCCTGGCTTCCTTTGGATGAAGATGTAGAACTCTCAGCTCCCTCTTCAGCACCATATCTGCCTGCAGGCTGCTGTGTTTCCTATCATGATGATAATGGACTGAAACTCTGCAACTGTAAGCCAGTCTCAGTGAAATGTTGTCCTTTATAAGAGTTGCCATGGTCATGGTGTCTCTTCACAGCAATGAAACCCTAACTAACATAGACAGTAATTCTAGCCTTTGACTATTCTTCAGGAAACAGGTCCCTGCTCCTCATCTTCCCCATAGTGTGTGTGTGAGTGTGCTCACTCCTCTAGATAGCTTTTATGTAAAAGCTTTTCAGATAAATTCAAATCCAACCGAAAGGACTTCTGTGAAATGTGCCAGTCAGACTGGCTTACTATGAGTTTGATTACAGCTAAAAATCAGTGAAATTCTGGAGATATACTGCCCTGGGTAGAATCTCAAATTTACCACTTACAATCATGGGGCAAGGCACTTATTTCCTCTTTGCACCATCTAATGTGCCCATCTTTAAAATAAGGTAATGTCAATGCCTACCTCATAGGACTTTTAGAACAAAATAACATAAAGTACATCAAATCACTTAAGACTGGTCAAGTGTAGATAACATATATTAGACGCAAACAATACCATCATCATAACCATTACCACCACTACCATCATCATCACCATCACCAACACCAACAAAAAGTATGTCTGGAAGCACCAGTCTTAGGACTATGGTTATTATTAAGTTCCAGAAAATGAAGTTTAGGATTCAGCAACAGAACTCACATAATGACTTTCTAAATAACTAATAATTTGGGGCATTACCCCCATGGGACTTTTACTTCAATATGCTTTCAGTCTCCCAGCTTTGGTATGATTTGGAGGGAAGATTCCTGCTGTCAAATAGACAAGACAGACTGAACAACAGAAGGAACGGATACAATGCAAATGCTATGTGGGTAAGCTATGTTAGTGGCTGGCCATTATCAGAGCATAGTAGTTGACCATTTAGTTTTGATAAGTTGTCACCCCAGAGACCTGAATGTTCTGAGAACATTAAAAGAACACAAAATCTACCCCAATTGAGCATTAGTGTGTAGATGCCCATGAGGAATTATGGGACACATCCGTCAAAGAACAGTTCAAGGGAAGCAAAGGCATAGAAAAGGATCTGGTCAATAAGGGGAAGTTGAAGGAACGAATGTGCAAACAGATCAGACTTCTGCAGTAGATTTCTCACATCCATTTTAGATTATCAAGTTCCAGGGAAGGTGATTTCAATTTTACAGGGAAGGAAAATGAAAATACACACAGGTTTGGTGACTCACTGATGGTTCAATTTTTATTTCCTTTGCCCTGTGTTGTTTTTAATAAACGAGGTTGAAAATTTAGACTCCATTTTTGGATTCAGACAGCCCTGTTCCACCTTAAAAACAGCCAGCTAACTCTGTATTCCAGCCAAGAAGTACCAAAATAGCTAATGCCCTCATCCCCAGGACCCCCAATGATTGCCTGAGCAGAATCAGCTGGATTGATTAAACTAGTGGCTGTGTTACTCCCCATGCTGAATCATCTTTGATTTTAGTTTCAACTGAATTAGCTTTCAGTGATTTGTTTTTCTCTTCGGCCTTCTTGAGTTCAACAAGTTAAGACAGGTAGCCTGATTCCATAGATTTTTCCTCCACAGTGGTTTCCATGTGCATCTCTTGATTAGTTTGCAGCTCCTGCTGATTGACAGGTATGATGTCTATTTCTAAACCCTATTTAGATTGCATAGTTCAGCCTTAACGGTCCTCTACCTGTCTAATCTGAGATAAATACACTGCCCAATGTGATTTGAGAGCTGGACCAGTTTAGACTACTGTGAGGGATCCAATAAATGAAGCTACTCATTCTCCAGCTTGTCCATGGTTCCTGGGACATAAGAGTTATCTAAACTTTCGGATACCTGAGGCATCTTTTGCTTTTAATATGACAAACATCCATGTTTTTAACAACATGGAAATGTCTCTACAGAACTCAGATATTTTTAGTCATTTTGTACCTAGAGACAATAAATACACCATGTACAAAGAATAATAGTAAAGAATCATAGTACCAAAAAGGATGAAAGGAGTCATCTGTTGTCTCCTCATATTCTGCAACCTTTGGTTATTTTTTAAAAGTAGAGTATAACTAGGCTGGAGGGAAGGGATATGATAAATGGATACTTCTTCAAACTTCAGATCAATAGGCGTACTTTGGGTTACCCTGTATAAATCCTCATAAGTCACATTTGTAAGAGTACTCTAGTATAATGCTATGTTCCTTCTTGTCTAAAAGCAATATCTAGGGAGAAGATAAAATTTTTCACAACATGTATCATATCGATACAAACTTTAACAAGATGTAGTATGTAGCAGCCATCAACTATGAGAAAATTGCCAATATTCCTATATTCTTTTCATTAACCAGCACAATACTTGCTACGTTGTTCAGATTCATTCAATGAACTGCAATAAGCCTCCCCATCTTAACCTCTTCTTAGTCATAATTCTAGAAAACATATCAAGAGAAATATTTCCTAAAAGACAACATTCTATAAAACCACATCCATCAATTTTAGAATACAGGTAGGTAGATCCCATGTAAAAAGTTTCATGCTAGAAAGCATTAGTCTGCTAATTGACATACCTTATAGACATCATGACTGCCAATAATGGCATCAAAGAGTGTGTACAGGTCATTCAGAAGGTCCACCACTTCAATGGGCTCACTCATGGCTGAGATGGTGGTGAAGCCCACAATGTCACTGAAGTACAAGGTGACCAAGTCAAATCCCTCAGGTTCAACTGTACAGCCCTTTTTGAGGGACTCAGCAACTGATCTGAAAAGGAGAAATAGCAATTCCTATGAAGAGATTAGCCTCCTTATGTGCCACACACTAAAGACAAAGTCTCTAAAAATCACTGTCAGCTAGATAATGAAAGTTTCATCTGGATACAGTATTAAAGAGCTCACTTATTCAACAAGTATATATTGAGTACAAACAACTCATCAGGTGTTGAGACAGGTACTAAAAGAAAGATCTGTTCTCTGTCCTCATGGAATTTCTTCACCTCCTAGAACTTCTACTTTACCTTCTCTCTTGGGGGAATGTTCCCATGTAGGAAGCTTTCCATGAGGCTAGTTCAATAATGATCTCATTAAAGAGCATGCTAGTTGGGGAAGAAATGGAAATTCTAGCCACAGATATAAGGGAGAAAGTCCCCTGGAAACAACAGGCCTACTTGTTTCCTATAGGACCTCAGAAAGCTGCCTGTTTTGTTTTGTTTTAAATTGGCCACCTTCTTGGCTCTGTCATGAAGTGACATATAGAAAAATCATGTCCAACACTAAAGCCAAAATGACCATCATGTTCCACAGGAAGAAGGGAATTAGGATGCATGCTCTGCTTCCTTGCTTTCCAATTCTACTTTGATTTGAAGGTGTGACTCAAAGCCACTGGGAATAGAGAGGGTGAAGGACAAGGGGAGGGAGCAGTTAGTTGGTAACTTTTTCTTCATTTTTAAAATGGAGCACACTGTGACAAGCATTCACACTCCTTGGGTGTTCGCACATACGGTGGTAGCATCTGCGTTAGAAGCTTTTCTGTTTTCTGTTTTTCAATTTCCAGTTCTTCAGTTCGTTCCCGGATCAAATCTTCCAAGTTGCTAGAATACTGCTCCAACATCCGAAGCATAGAATCGATAATATTAGTCTTTTTCCCTTTGTTGAAAGTTTTAAACTGAAAGTAAAGGAGAAAGAAGCGCCTATAACTGCTTGGGTTCCAAACTCAGTAATGATGGAGCAACCACCTTTTTCCTCTGAAGTGGAGAAATGAATCCATTTATAAATAGGAGAGGTCACTATCCAGTGTTATTGTCACCCTGGTGCATTCACAGAGAGCTTTCCACCCCTATCCCCAAAACAGTTTCCCCAATTTTTCTGGTTCTTTCAAGTCCGAGCACAAGGGTTCAGGGTAAACTCCTTCAGTTCCGAAATGTTATCACAATTGTAGCCACTTTGAAGAAAATGAGATCTTGTTTAGAGCCCAAGTAAGTTGTGGGTAACATAAGAGGGAAAAAGAAGGCAGAAACTGATGTTTTATCATTCAAGTTTTCAACCTGTGAACTCACCCTTATCCTCAAATGATACAGTGTCATCAAAGAGGGTCTTGACTACTTATAGTGTTCAAAAGATAACATAGAAAGATGATTCTCTACTTCTTATCATGGGATCTAACACTAAATGATTCCATCTAGCACCTGCCTTTCATATCAGTCAGGGTCATGAAGGCCTTCAGCTAGCTTTGGTTTGTGTTGTTCCCTGATTCCTAAGATGGAGCTGCTTGGTATGAATGTCCAATATACACTCTTAGGACCTTGTGCATTTATGAAGAGCATATTAGCACAAGTATTTGACTCATGAGTGGATAGCTCCCTCCCTGGTGCTTTAGTCATCGTGGTCATAACCAGAAAAGATTAGTAGTGGCTTTATTGAGTAGATGTTAAAGGGTCTGCCAAACAAACTTCACAGCACATGGCCACACATGCTCTGCATAGAACTCCTTGTCCCAAAGTGGACAGTAGGAGGTTTTTTCTGAACTCTTTGCACATCTGTAAGTCCACCAAGTTCCACCAGCCAGTTTGAATCCACTGAGCTCCCCCTATAGCCTCACTTAGAGAAGTTCATTCATCTCTGTGCATTAAGGTGTATTCGATGCAATAAGAGAGGAGGTTACTCTTGTCATAAGACAGAATAAACTTCCAGTAAATCATTTCAGTGAAGGGAGCCCCAGTAATGTTTTGTTTGAAAGTCGCATGATGGACTCTCCTCCTGTCTATTATCGACTTCTCTGCTGCCTTCTGAAATAACATCTTTAGCATCAACACAAGGACAAATGGTTCTTCCTCCTGCCTCATGATAAGTTTTTAGAAATGTGACCTTTATGGTCCTTGGCTTTTTCCATACCATTGAACACCTGTTAGAGTGTCCTCAAGAACTCCAGCCAGACTAATGGAAGTATTGTTAGCTGGAGGACACGGATGACTTCAAAAGCAGGACCCTTTCAGGCTTTCAATCAAAGTCTTTCTCTTTTATGCCTCAGATACTTGCCAGTCATAAAGCAGCTCAGTGCTGGACTCTAGCCAGGCTCAAATGCCTCTTTTCCAGAGCTGACATAGCACTCATGGGGAACACCCACAATTTCTGAATTGGGCAAGTGGACAAAGTTTAAACTGCATGCACTAAGAGAGGAACTCTGTCTTTTCTTCTACCTTCTTCCTAGCTCAGACTGGGAAAAATATCAAGCTCTTTAGAAATGCCATATCTTAAGGAGAGAGGTTATCACTTTTCATGTACCCATTTTTTTTCAGTAGCTCTCAAGAAACCTAAGAAATCTACTTTTTCCGTAAGCCTACAAAAACAACCTGGCATCATCTAAAATGTTAATGTTAAAATACGATACTCATCAGAGTTCCTGAGAAACTTTTATAGAAACACAGCTATGTGAGTCCCACATTTGCTCATGATACTCATCTCCCAACAGTTTGAATGCTAATTCTTCAAAATGACTGGTGCTTTGATTCTATCATTGACAGACTGATCACAGCAGATTTTGGATGGCTCAGAAAAGTCAGTCAGGCATAGAAGAGCACCAGAACCAACCCTTGGGCTTGTAGATGTGTTGGTGATGTTCCAGGCTTAAGGACCCCAAAGCCAGTCCTGGGCTGCTTTTGAAAGGCGAATGTCCTTTTCCCCTTGTGGAAGGAAGCCCCTTCCACAATATAAGGACCCAGTGAGTATAGTCTCTGAGAGACTAACTACTGAGAAGTGATTATGCTAATAGATTTACCTGGTTAAATATTTCATCAAAAGTTGGTCGCTGTTCTGCAGCCTCAGCCCAGCACTGCTTCATCAGCTGGAGACACTCTGGAGGGGCATACTCAGGAGAAACCACTGGTCTATACACAGGGGGAGGCATTTTAAGTCTGTCTATGATTTCTGACAAGGCACAAAAACAGAGAAAAGTTTGTGAATCATGAGTTTCAGCCAAGAAAATAATTTGTCAGGAGAAAACCTGAAGAGAGCTTCTCTTTGATTTCTCCTTAGGTAGCTTTAATGTTGACTACATCTCTGAAAAGGCTGTGTCAAACTTTTGAGAAAGGAGTGAGAAGCTGATCAATTGGCATCTTAGTAGAATTGAGTTACCATGTTATTCTGCTTCTGCTATGTTATAGATGTGGCTTATTTAAGGCCAATTCCAATACTGCAGCTTCAATGTCCCCAAGTCACCTAAGCTTCACAATTACCTAAACAAAGATACTGAGCCTTCTCTGTAAGGTTATATCCAGCCAAAGTCTATGCATTGGGTCCTGGATAATCACTAAACAAAGGGAATTTTCATGGCCGTTGATCAATGAATGCCACTTATCATATGCCAAGCTATGGAATGGGCACTTGGCATGTGTTGTTTTATTGGATGCTCAGTACAAATGGATGAGGTAAGCACTCAGATTCTTTCTGTAGATGGTAAAACTGGAACATACAGAGTATGGAACTTGCCAAAGGTCACATGGGTAGTGACAGAGTTAGGGTCAGAACTCAAGTAATCACTACTTATCCCACTGCTCTGCTTTCAAATGCCTCAGGTCTCAACTGCAAGATCATAGATCCATGTATAGACTAAGTCTTTATTGGCCAAAGGCTTAGTTTATACAAACTGAATTGTTTCTTTTGCAAAAGCAGAAAACTCTGTACAAATAGATGAAAATCACTAGTTCCCAATGTCCCCATCAACTCATACTGGGCCTCAAACTAATTTGTTTCCAGACTGGACTTCTCCAAATGATTCTAAAAATATCTGGTCATCTCATTTTCTTATTCAAAATCCCCTTCTCGGCTTCTAACACCAACAGAATAAAATCCAAGCTCTTTATTGTGGCCTCTATTCAGAATTACTGCTCATCTCAAGTCTCCTCTTTACCAATGCTCCCCACTTGTAACTTCTGTATCTACAACCAAACTTGGACTGCTCCACCTACCTCTACATTGGCTGTACTGTTTCAATAGTGCTGCTGCATATCCTAACATATGATGGAAGGAGTTCTGCTCTTGCTGCTGATTTCTTAGCAGTTTCTACAGCACAGACTTGGCTCCTTTAACTCAGAGCAGCCCGTAATGGGGCTTTCAGAACCATAGATTCCATAGGAATGAACCTCTTGAAAATGACTGTTCCAGAAAGTTCACGTTTTGTCAGAATACATGCAGTTGACTGGGTCAAGTCTATGCTAATGTCCAGTATGGCACATTTCCTTGGGGGATTTCATGGTCCAAGGAGATAAGCAAGGAAAACTATTATAGATGCTCTTGCTGGAGCAAATAGATACAGATAATGACAGATGGGGATAACTAATGCACCCTGAGAATTTCCACAGTTGGCAGCAGGAGTTGGATGAGTCCAGTTGGAGAGGAAATGAGGCAATTCTAGGTATTATGAATGGCTTGTGAAAAAGCACAGTGTTGGCGGGGGGGAATCATGTACTCTCAAGGCACTAACTAGAAGTGACAAGAGATAAACTCAGAGAGGGAGGAAGTAGATGGAATAGGAAGGGCCATCATGGCTCATGAGGAGCTTCTTCTAGAGAGAAGGGCTAGAAATGTTGGAGGGCTTTAAACAAAGGTGTGATCTGGAATGCTAACTGAGGCAAAAGACAGCTATATAACTTAGTAACAGTTCCTACATTTTAAAAACCTTTTACTTTGAAGTAAATTAGGCTTCCAGAAAAGTTATCATCGTATCTCAGTGATTGTCTGCATACTTCTCACTGGGATTACTGTAATGTTAACACAAAATAACATTGAAGACACTGGTATTTGTATAGTACTATTACTATAGCCCTTCCTTGGATTTCATCAGTATTCTTTCTAATGTATGTTTTTCTGTTCCACAACCCAATTCCAGATCTTTTTTCTGCGTGCAATTGTTGTGTCTTTGTCTCTTCCAAACTGTCTTCGTTTCCTGTCTTTCATGATTTAGATACATTTGATAAGGACTAACCAGTTATTCATTCATTTGTATAGCCCACACTGGCATAGAACTTGACATCCCCCTGCTTCAGCCTCCCAAGTACTAGGATTAGAGGATTGTACCACCATGCCCAGATACTGGTTGGTTATTTTGTAGAATTCTTCAACTAGGATTTATGTGAAGTTCTCTAGTGATTAGACTAAGGTTGTTCTTTACTTTTGCTTTTGTTGTTGTTGCTATTGTCAAGAACAGCACATCACAAAAGTGATATGCCCATCTTAGTACAAAAGAGCACAAAGGTAAGGTACTTAGAGCATCATATCAGGAATACATGATGTAGATGTGTCTTGAAATTGGTGATGGTAACCTTGATCATTTGGTTTAGGTGATGTCACCAGGAGCTTCACCTCATAAACTTAGTATTTTTCCATTTGTAGTTACTAAGCATCTTGTAATCTCACACTTTGAGAATATGCAGCTATCCTGTTACTGCTAAAACTTTCATGCAGTGATTTTATTCTCCATTGATGGATCTTAGACCTAATATTCATAGATTTCAATGGGAGATAGGTATAAAAAGTCTATGACATGCTACAGGAAAATATTTACATCACAGAGTATCAGGGTCAGTACCAAAGTACTTGGTAAGAAGTAACTCAGAGGAGCAGAGGTACTGCCTGGTGGGAATAATGCAGAGTAGAAAAATGATATAGGTCCTAAAGCCCCTGATTTATATCCACGTTTGCAAAATGACCAGCTTCCTGGGCGAGGGAATTTCTTCCACATGCCTAAAGCTGTCTGGCTCCAAGCCCTACATTCACAAAACAGACTAGCTTTTTGCAGACTAGCAGGCTGTTAACAGTCTTCTAGCGAATCATGACAGACTAGGTTAGCCTGCTGATATTGGACACAGTGGGCCCTTAGTGCCCCTTTCTCACTTCCTGCTTACCTTTGGCAGGCAGATCCATCATGCAGAAAGGAGCACCCCGGACCATCACTTCTTGCATGATGATGGCAAAGCTATAGACATCTCCTGCAAATGAACCTAACCTGATGCCCCCAGGGGCTCTTAACAGTTCAGGGGCTGTCCACAGCAGCTCTGCAAAGGAAGAATTGTCTAATAAATGGAAGGAGGATTAACTGACATCTGCAATGCCCTAAAGGGCTCTAAGGGTGCTGTTTTATTAACTGCTTTATATTTTTATTAGACATACTAGCATGCTAGCGCCCCTCAGGGTCTGAATCTATTAATCTAAGGGATTACACACAAAGAGAGAAGACATATTACTCTACCCCCCCACACACAACCATGCAGCAAGACACAGTATAAAGGTGTGGGGAAGGTCAGGACGCCAGAAGTAGAGACACTATCTGGCGCTTGCTTTCTCACTCTCTTGAGCCTGCAAGTAGCAGTTGGCAGGATTCCATGAAAAGGCAAGGGCACTACCAGACTGGTTGCCATGGATTTGCTGCTCGCTAAGATCTATATGTGTCTGGTAATTTGATTGTGCTGGGTCTCAGGGATTTACAATTTGCTTTCTACGGGTCTTCTCTGAAAGGATTAGAACATCCTCAGGCCTCCTGTGTTCCTTGAAGAGTGAAATGGTACAGTAGCTACTTACCTGGTTCTGCAAATATTTATTGAGTGTCTAATATGTACCAGGCACTGTGATATGTGGAAAAAATGGTTCCAAGTATGAATTAAACCTTCACTCTGCAGAAGAAGAGTTCACAGACCAGAGGACAAGAAAGCCATGTACGTCCTTTATTGCAATCAATACAAGAGAGCTAGTGATGAGAACTACTGTATAGTACAAGAAAATGAATTGATTAAAAACAAAATTTGAATAATGGCTATGTTCTGCTAACCTCAGGCCCTTTACATGGGAAAAAACCCCACAAACCTTCCCTTTCATAGATTTTAGCAGTCAGAACACAGAACACTGGAACATTTCATCACAGGCACCTTAATATATAAAGAAATAGACTTTTCTAACATAAAGGAGAAAATCAAAAGAGGAATTTGGTTTGTTGTTGTTGTTAAGCTATATAAAAATCACGATTTCTGTGAGTTGAAGAATGCTTAAATATGGGTAGTTTCATCAGATTTAAACTAACAACCCTCTGAACTAGCTAAATTAATCCAGGAAGGCTTCCTGGAAAAGTTAAATCTCAAATGTGCTCATTAAGAAGGTCAAGGGTGCACCTTCTGGAGCTGAGAGGTGAAGGCTTTGCAGGAAGCAAGAACAGTATGTGCAGAAGAACAAGAGGCAGAAAGGAGCAAATTGCAGGTGGTGGGAAGGTGGTAAGCAGATTAGTGAAGGGCTGAAGAGAAGGGCTCCTGTAAGGAATAATGAGAAGGGAGAAAGGCTTGATGAGGTGGGGGTAGGGAGGGAGGCTGGAAGAATGGGGGCAGAGGGTGAGAGGCCCTGAGAGCCAAATGAAGGCATTTGGAGTGAATACAGAAGGCAGTAGGGGTGCTGGAGCTGAAGAGGGATTTGATGAAAACTCTGTTTGGGAAGATTAATCTGGCAACCTGCACAAACTGGATGCAAGGAGAAAGGCTGGAGTCAGGGCGATCAGCTAGGAAGTGCAGTAAGAGCTTGCACAGACGTGAAAGGGACCTGAGTGGGGGTACGTTGTGGCAGCAGAGCCAGGAACCAGATATACTGGAGTTGGGGTTACAATGGGAATGAAAGTGGCAAGGTCAGGCACCTCCTCCCTGCGGCTTTGTGGAGAATGGAGTTGAAGTAAATGCCTTGATAATATAAAGAGGAAAGCCAAAGAGGAGTTGGGATTTTTGTTGTTGTTATTGTTGTTGAGCTATAGAAAAATCACTATTTCTGTGAGTTGAACAATAGTGGAATATGGGTAATTTCATCAGATTTAAACTAACAAGCATGAGAGCTAGCTAAATTAATCCGGGAAGGCTGGAGAATGCCTGCTAAGGAGTACAGAAGCTATGGCCAGGATTAGGGCTGTTGACAGCTAACTTTTGCATCACGTTTAATGTGGGGTTATGAGGATGGAAGCCTAGAAGACAAGTTTTTATGAAGCAAGAAAGTGAATAAAAAAACATAAGATCATTTGTTTTGCTAGTAAAAATCCAGGGAAGAAAAAAAGCAGCCGTAATTTTGGACAACCATGATAAAAAGGCTGGAACAAGAACTTCTAGACTCAGTCTTCTTCATGTACCTGTTGTTTCACTTTGGCTTTCAAGTAACAAACACTTCTGGCTTCCCACCCAATACCTACTTCTATGAATGTCTCCTGTACACTCACAGCAGCGGTTTTTCTCTTATGCCTCCCTCCCTAGAAAGACTAAAATTCACTAAAATACAGAAATGACCAAATGATCCTTTAGTCAAAGGAATGCCTTCTCTGAAGATTGCAAGCAGAGGAGGTTGAGAAAGGAGAGCTTGAGTGGATATTTGAAAGCAAAAACAAAACATGGTCCTTGTTCCTGGCATACTCTCCCCGCACATTTTCAGAGAGAGAAACAAACAAACCATCTGGTAAAAAGCTAGATGATTAAACACAATCATTACAAAATAGTACTTTTAGAGAGCACCAGCGCCTATGCTGTTAATGGTTAAAATGAGCTTGCATTTGGACTGCAGACATACAGTTGAAACTGGCCAATAATGAACACTCATCCCCATCTCCCAACCCATCCCCCCTTCCTCATGTCCACTCCAGAATCAAGTAATAGCCACTAGCTATCATTAGACATGGGGTGTCAGAAAGACTAGAAGAAATTAATTTGGCTTCTTTTATATCAGCTGTGGCCACTACTAACTCTAGGAGTTCAGCAGGGCTCGAGGAGAGAGAGAGAGAGAAAGAGAGAGAGAGAGAGAGAGAGAGAGAGAGAGAGAGAGAGAGAGAGAGAGAGAGAGAGAGAGAGAATATTGGTATTAAGGCCATACCAAAGAAGATTCATATATCATGTAAAGGAATTTGAACTTTACCCTAAAGGCAATAAAATGCCATTCAGCGAGGGACACCTATAACAAAATCAGATTTGCAGTTTAGAAAGTTCCCTCTGGGTACAGTATGTGAAGAATAGATTGCAGTTTGGAAAGTGAAGTAAAATACAAGTGAGAAACCAAGATACAGACAGAGACAGTAGACAGTGCACACCCACTCACACATACATACACAGAGGCATGGGCACAGCCACACAAGACTGAGGATATTCTTTTCCCAGGTTATGACCAGATGTTCCTAAGGTTGAAAGTTTTGTCAGTCTGTGAAATAAATGTGAAATAGAACTCTGGGAAAGTATTACATTTTACCTTTTCTAGATGTCTAATTTTTATAGAATGCTAAGTACCTGCCATCTCTGCAGCTATTATCCCAACACCCTACTGGAAAGCAAGGCAAATGGCAAACTAGGCATTCAGACTAGAATTAGACAAGTAATTACCACACAGCTATGTCAGGGATAGGGAAAGGCAAGAGGGAAAATATCACAGTTGTCACTATGATTTTCAAAACTTTCAACTCCAGAACATGAATGGGCAGAGAAAGAGAAAACTGGGGTTTGTTGACTGGGTAAAGGCCTGAATTGAATTGCTGTGAAGTAGCTGTGTGGTTTGAGTAACTCAGTAGCCTGTATTCTCTCATCTGTGAATAGGAGAGTTAGACTAAAGGACTCCTACAGTTTAGTATTGAGTGCGTTTTGGGAAGTGTGGATATGATGCCATCAAAGACCAGCTCTCTATCTGGGCCTGTGGCTCTCTGTCTTTTATTGTTCTTGCCTCCCATGTAGGAAAGTCAGCAGTTTTAAAACTTGTAAGGCCACCACTTTCCACCTTCCTGTCTTTGGGGGATTGTCTGTTCTCCCACACCTCAGATTTTGTTTTAGCTTTGATGAGTTATGAGTCTGCCAGGCATTCCTTAGTGCTGCTACTAGTGCACTAGACAGAAGACAAAACCACAAAATGGATGTCACAACCATGCCTGCTTACTCTCTGAAGCCGCTCTTTCTGAAGCCATACACACAACCCATAGAGCACTCATTTGCAGGGAGCTTCCCCCTTGCTTCTTTCTCTCTGAAAGACAAGGTACTGATACGCTCTAGTGGCATCCCATTTGAGAATATACTTCGTGGGGGGTCGAGCTTCTAAATTACTCTCCATTCAATCTGACAAGTATTTATTGAGTGCCTACTGTGTGCCTAGCACTCAGCAAGATTCTCCATGGACTGCTGGGGTGTCTAAACAATACAGCCTAATCCTGCCTCAGCAGGGACTGAACATTATTGCAATGGCTTTGTTTGGAAGGAAAGGCTGGGCTGAGGTTACAGCATGCAGACTTCATTCAAGTCCCTTGGCTTGGAAATGAGGCTGGATTTTCAACAAAAGTGAGGAGTTGAAATCACTCTAAGGCTTTAATTCTATGCATAGTTTCATTTGAACCTTGAAGTTACCTTGTGTACATCCGAGGATACAATTCATTGCTTACCTTCTTCAGAAGGTTCCTCTTCAGAGAGTCTCAGCATTTCTAAAATGTCATTAAAGCCATAATCTGTCACTTTTAGTACAAAACGCCCATCTACCACACAGTTCCGAGATTTTAGCCTCCCATGAATAAATTCTCTGTGGTGTAAGTACTTCATTCCCTGCAGATGATACAACAAAACTTACTTAGGCACTCCTTTAATTATTGGATGCTTTTAGAGCCAATTTCTGAGGTTGTTAATGGCATTGGCAATTATGACCCAGAATTCAAGCTTTTTCTCTTATTTGTAGGCAAAGTAAACCTTTGACAAATGTTTAGGTCCATTCTAGCTCTAAAATGTTTGGCTTTAATTAAGAATCATAGCTTGTGTTTATTGAAAATTATGTGCTACTAGGAGATCTACTGATATTTCAAGCACAAGATGGATCCATTCGCATGTAATTGCCAGGTATTGGGAGATTCTGATTTTTCTGAACAGATCTAACACATCTTTCCATTCATTATCAGCAGAAGTGGAAACTTGGTGTGACTTTGCAGGTTGGTAATTCAACAGGAGCTGCAAAGTTTTTAAATATGTATACCATGGGGCTTTTAGTTCTTCAGAAAAGGCACGTGTGCTTGCTTATACACAAATGTCCACAAACAGAGCAAGAAGAATGCAAACAGAAGTTATGGTTTTATATGGTGTGCAATTGGAAATAAACTAAATATCAGTAAGGGAGTAGATAGATTTATCATACATTCTTATCTATTAATATCTTGCAATACTTACAAAGAATAAGGTCAATCCATGTGTAGTGATACTGATATAACTACAAACCAAACAGTAAGGACCAAATAGTGAGTTTTCAAGTTATGTGATGACATGTGTATTAAAAACAAATAAAATTGTTATAATATAATGTAAATAAGCATGGAATGAATTTCAAGTCTAGTTTCCAAATTTTCAGCAGTAGCTTAACTTAGTGTAGAAGTGATGAAAGATGAGGGATAAATGTCAATATTTTTCCCACATAGATTTATAGCACTTGATTTTAAATATTAATTCAATGTACTACTTTTAAACAAAGGAATATATAAATGAGGAAGAAAGCTAGGTATTTCTGCTCTCTAGGGTTGCTTGAGAGCCTTTACACGAATTTAAATGTGATGTACAAGAACTCTCCATCAGATGGATTTAATCATTCTGCACATCTGTATTTTAGTGAAGTTATCTCAGAATTGTTGATACCAAGTATCCTTTTAGTGAGCTATTTCTGCTTTGAAACCTGATACCCCTTTGTATTCCCATGATTTCTATTTTGTGCTCTCAGAACCCCTTATAGTCTCCATCACTTGTTAGCCAAGTCTACAATAGGCAGGTTAGCTAGTGCTTCACTATTACTCATCGCAGGCCTGTGCTAGATGTTGCAAAATAAAGACTGCCTCAGATAGTCTCTCTGGGCCTCTGTGTGTATTGGGAGTTTAATCATGGCCATCTTACCAAGTGAGAACGAGATAATATCTTTCCCTTCCATACCTCCTTGAAAATGTTTAAGTTACTATTCAAAATCCAAGGCTGTGATTAATGTGTGCATAGCTCAACAGGTAATCAATAATTCAGATCAATTCCATTAAAATACACATATACAGAGCTTTATGTCATCATATAGAGTCCATTGGCTCTACAGAAGCTCATCCATGGACCTGTCCATAAATTCCCATTGTAGTTGTTCATGGCACATACAATGGAGGTGCTACCTTATATGATCAGTAGACATTTGTCTTTTCCAGGGACAGAGTTCCACATCCATACAGACATGCAAAGTCTCATCATCTACGTCTAGACTGTGACACTTTTCAGAAAATGAAAACAAGCAGCTGGTTTTACATAGTACAAAAGATTCTAGGCATGATTACTCCCCTATATCCACAAAGCAGAGAACTTGAATGTGGTTAAAAGTAGAAGAAAACTTGATGTTAAACATAAGAGAGGGAAATCTGGTCCCCAAGTTGAGAGGGAACACTGGTGAATAGTTCCTGTATCAATACTCTAAAACACATATGGACAAAAGGTTGGTGAAAGGGTGGGGACTCAGGACTTGGGCAATAAGGTGGAGAGGGGATATGATCACAACAAGCCATGGGAAAGAAAACACCTCAATCAACATCTTAAATTCTTAACCCCAAAAGAGTTAAATAAAAACAACAGCCAAAAATATTTGCAAATTTCAACTCTATAAAGGAAAACTCAAGACTCCTTTAGGTTTGCCATTAACCTTGATGAGGTCAAGCAGCAGTGATGATTTGAACATCCAATCAAGTTTTACATCATCATTTGTGAGTATGTCTTCTAGGCTCCTTCGAGAACAAAATTCTGACACGATGGCAAACATCCCCGAATCATAGAAGAAGCCCAATAAAGGGTTGACATTTTCATGCCGCAGGTCCTTCATCTGCAAAGAAGACAGAGATCAGTCACGGCTGTCTTGTTTCAGTTGCTGCTCACTGTTGACTGTACTACCCAAAAGGTACAAGAATAAAGATATGTAAAATGTCATGATTAAGACAACTGTTTTTATACAAACTTAAAAAAATAAATAAAATATGTGAGAAAAGAATAAATACAATGCAGCCACTTGTCCTAGAAGATCTTATATTCAGCAGAAAGTAGTAGGTAAGTGATCTGAAAATTAAATTTCATCATGAAATGTGTTTTAAATGAGACTGTGAGATGCTGAGTGAGCTCAGGGGTTAAATAGCTCATCTAGACAGGCAGTGAAGGAGGCAGGTATCAAAGGAAACTTTCGAAAGAGTTGATAACTAGACAACATTGAAGAACATAAAAGAGTTGACCAATGAACCTGATGGAGGAATACTTCTGAGTTGAGGAAACTACAACAGGTTTAGTCTTCCCAGGCTACAGTGCAATGAGAAGAAAATGAAATATTAAGCTATATAAATAGACAGGAATCAAAAGCCATGGACAGAATATCATAATTTCAGTATCATATGAGTCACATAATTTCATAGAGTGCCCTAGTATAAAATTTAAATAACTATACTCTATTAATATTTCAATCAAATAGATTGTCTTAAGTTAGAGTTTCCATTGTTGTGGAGAGACATCATGACCATGGCAACCCTTATAAAGGACAACATTTAATTGAGCTGGCTTATAGGTTCAAAGGGCCAGTCCATTATCATCAAGGCAGGAAGCATGGCAGTGTCCTCGCAGACACAGTGCTGGAGAGTTCTATAACTTGATCCAAAGGCAATCAGGAGAAGACTCTCAAAGCCTACTCCCATAATGACACAGATCCTCCAACAAGACCCTACCTCCTAATAGTGCCACTCCCTGGGCCAAGCATATTCAAGCTACCACATATATTGAACATTTATAGAGCTTTTTCTTGTCACTCTCAAAACAATACAGTTATGCACACAGAATTTAAATTGTAATGGCCATTCCAAATAAGTAAGACATAATGTAAAGTATATGGTAGGATGTACACAAGTTGGATACAAAGCATTTTTCTATTTCATGTAAAAGATTTGAGTATTTGTGGATTTTGGTATCTGAAGAGTTCCTGAAACCAATTTTCTGAACATAATAAATACAACATTCTGGTCATATATACTTACGTATATGTGAATGTGCACACTTTCATATACACATAGGTTTAGAATAATAACAACACTGAAGGAATCAAAACAGGCTAGATCTTAGTATATTGGAGCTATAAATCACATGTCATAATGTGGGAAGTGAAAGAAAGAATTCAAAGATTATCACAT
Organism: Grammomys surdaster; assembly: GCF_004785775.1. Classification (NCBI taxonomy): domain Eukaryota; kingdom Metazoa; phylum Chordata; class Mammalia; order Rodentia; family Muridae; genus Grammomys; species Grammomys surdaster. The sequence continues at coordinate 2,586,394 of NW_021604621.1, forward strand.
GGAGGATGGAGAAGATGGCAATCCATTTACTGGTGTGGATAATACTGTAAGACCTTTAACAAGATAGTCTGAGCTAAAACTATGTTAATCTTTATAAGAGTGAGAATTATTGACTATCTCATTTGCCTACCAAGTAGAAAAACCTGACATCCACCACAATTATTAGTCCACTTCAACCTAAACCAGTTAAGGCAGACATGAAATCTCAGCTTACATATAACAAACTAAGCACCTCTTTCTAAGATTTCATTCTCTTATGAACCAAACAACCAAAACTATTAGTATCTGGAACTGTGTTCCAGAAATAATAAAACTGATTAGGAAAATAGCTTAATTCACATTCCTTTGCCTCTACTCAAACTAAGCATAGCAGTGTGGTTGAAGTCTAAACAATGGAATAGAAAAAAGAAGGGATGTGTCTCATTTCTAGGTTAAGGCTTTTAAGAAGCAAATATACTCAGTTGCATATTATTTTTCCAATTCTGTGGTTAAATATACATGTTTATAAGGTCACAAGACATAGCAGAGCCATAGGATGACTATAGCCTGGGTTCTTAAACTGACATATTGAAGGATGATCACCTGCCAATCAAGAATAATCATCTTTTGTTATTACTTGAGAATTAAATTTTCCAGCATTTAAAACAGTAAACAGTCCCAATATGGTGTCATAAACTTTTAATCTCAGCACTCAGTAGGCAAATCAGGCAGATCTCTGTTAGTTCAAGGCTACCCTGACTACATATTAACTTCCAGGCCAGCTGAGGCTACATAATGAAAACCTGTCTCAAAAACAAAACATATCAAGACTGGAGTTATAGCTGAATGAATGACCACATACATGTTTTCTGGGCTCAATCTCCAGAACAAAAATGGCATTAAATATTTGGGAGTATACCGACATGTTTCAGACCTACATCTCTGCCTGAATTTTACAACCACCCATCCTCAGCTGCAAACATGAGAGAAGGTCCTGTTTTGAAATTATATAAATACCTACATGCAAGCATGTCCTCAGAGATTCTGAATAAGATGGAAAGTGTGGAACACATTCACGAGGTGAACATGTACTAGGTAGACATATATTTCACCTCTACCACAATGCTTACTTAGCTGTTTAACATCAAAATTTCAAGGGTTGAATGGGTTAAATCAGGATATTTGATATTCACCTCTCTGACATAAAATCTTTAAGCATTCAACTACCAGAAATACCTGCGTCTGAGTCAAATACTAACCTACATAGCCTTAAATACTTGTTAGGCCAATTAAAAAGCATGCTGAAATATGCCAACATCGGAGTTAATCCCACCCACCTTTTCCCACACAAAGTATTATTGAACTATCAATTGATACACATTGCAGCAGTAAGATTCTGCTACCTCAATTGCCTAATTGGCTACCATGTCCATCTGTTTCTAGCACACTGTTTTATTTTAGTAATTTTATAAAGTATTGTTCATATTACTCTACTACTCTATCTACTGCCTACACCCAGAAGTCAATAGACATACAGAATAGATTACTTAGGTACTGGAAATGGATTTTTTCAGGATTATTTTCTTTTTTATCTTACTTTTTAATTCTATGTATGTGTGCATGTTTTTGTATGTGCTCATGCATGCATGCACGCATGTACACACATATATATGTGAATACAGGATGCCTCAGACACATTAGGTCCAATGGAGCTTGAGTTTCAGGTAGTTGTGGAAATCGAACTTGGATTCCCTGGAAAAGCACAACATGCTCTTAACCTCTTAGCCATCTCCCCAGCCCCTATACTAGGAATTTTATGATGTAATATTTCCAACCAAAATACTGCAAGAGCCAGAGGACTTTTTGAACTTTTAAAAAGGTATATATTTTTATTTTTATTTATGTATGTATGTGTGTATATGTGTGTGTGTGTATAAGAATATATGACACATATGTGTGTTCCCATAAAAGCCAGAATAAAGTGGCAGATCGCCCCAGAACTGGAGTTACAGAGGATTGTGTGCAACCAAATATAGGGGCTAGAAACTGAATTAGGGTCCTTTTGAAGAAAAGCCATTACTCTGAACTATCACGTCATCTCCTCATCCCTGACTTTTAAATTTTTATACCACTCTTTGTTCCCACATCTTTCTAATAGTGTTAGCAATATATAGACTATTAGGAAATATAGAAATTATTATAAATAGTAACTGTGTTGATAAATATAAAAGAATGTATTTTATTTAATTGAAATACTTCTATAAAATATATATGAGCATTTAAAGTAAAAATTGATACTGTATCATATGGTTCATGATATACATGAAGATAATATACATTCACACAGTAAAGCAAAGAATATAGACAAGGTAAAAACAGCAATGAGCTCTCAAATTTCCCATATTTTAAGAAAAGTGGTATAATATTAACTTTAAACATATTGTGACAAATTAAAAATGCATTCAAGACTTTCTAGAACAATTAATTTAAAAATCCAATGAAGTATACCTAAGATGCAAATATAAGAAGCAAACTAAAGTCCCTCTACATAATTTTAGTCCAAAGGCAAGAACAAATGAACCAAATAAATCAGAGAAATGGATGAGATAGAAGATAGATAGCTGATCAAATTTTGAACGATTTCAGTTGGTGCCCTAGTATAGCAGAGACTGCTCTTACTGGCTAGAGGTTGCAGAATAGTGTGGAGAAGGGGCAAAGGAACAAATATATATTCCCTGAATGAGATGAACATTAGAACCCCCCAAAACTAAAGTAACATGATAAAAAAATAGACTACACAAAATCAAATCAGAAAGCTGAGGTGGCTATATTATTGTTGAATAAAATATAAGTCAGGAAAATAAGTATTCCCAGAGCTAATAGTGAATGTTTCATAATAATAAATGCTAAGACCTTGCTATCATAAATATGCATGCGTAGCTGTGTCCTGGAGCTGAGGAAGCAAATTTTACAGAATTCCTTCAGCTCTGTTTTGGTGACATTACGTAGGTAGGTATAAAAGAAAAAAAAACACTCACAATGAAAGTATTTACAAAACTATAATCAGAAGATATTCAAAATTGGGTATTATTTTCACATAGACACTACCACAAAGTATTTATTAACACACTAACTTGCATACCTATAACATCAGAGCATCAAAGAAATACAAAGAAAAAATCATAGACTTAAACAATTGGGAAATTTTAATAGTAAATGAAAAACATATAGACAAGAATATGGTAAGGATATATAGGATAAATCCTATCAATAAATCTTTCTAATAAACATAGTTGCAAAATAATCTCTAAAGTATCAACCAGAAGTACTTGATAGTATGCAATGAACAAGTAAATTTATGCCAGCTATATTAAGGTTTATCCAATATGTATTTTAAAGTAATGTAAATTACTATATTATCAGAATAAAGGAATAAACAATAACCATTTCAATAAGTAGAAGAAATGGTTTTGAGAAATTTACGTGATAAAAAATTCATACACACATATGTGTGTGTGTCAGAGAGAGAGAGAGAGAGAGAGAGAGAGAGAGAGAGAGAGACTTACAGACAACATGGACTGTCTTTAATCCTTCTCTTTTAGATCCAGAAATATGTCAAAGATGTTGATCCTCTCTAACCAATTTTAAAGCCTATGTATGCATAGTGATTGAAAAATAATGTAAATAATAGGTAAGAAGGGAAGGATCTTTCTTATAACAAATGTCGACCAATAAGTAGAGAAAAATTTAGTATTACAAAATTATCAACTGGTAAGTAAAATAGTGACTAAGGTTGGGCTATAAAAAAGTCAAAAAGACCCAAGCATGATGTCTCACACCTTTAATCTCAGCTCTTAGAAGGCTAAGGCAGGATGATTTGAGTATCAGCCTGTACTACAACGTGAGTTACAGGCCAACATTTGTTACGGAGGGAGATCCTATCTCATAAAAAGGAACAAACTATTTCTAGAAACTCCAACTGTGTAAAAACTTATTTATTAATTACTGTGAGGAAAAGTAACTTATTGGCGAGTAACAATGTAGCTCAGCAAAATACTCAAAGTTAATATCACGAGCAATAGGATGGCCAACATCGTGTGCCCTTTGGATAAAGTGCACAGCAAAGACTGCATCACTCCTGAAGTTATCTGACTAAAGATGCATGAAGCAAACCATGAAAATATTAGGCAAACCCAGCTGGAGGGTTGATCTACAAATAACTGACCAGAATTCTTTAAAAATATTAAGGTGAAAAATAGAGAAGTCTGAGAAGTTGTCAAATTAACAGAACCCAAAGAGACATACAGTCAACTACAATATGAGAATGCATAGTGTAAACTGACATCAAAAGAACTGCATTATAATTGTATTCTATCATTGTAGGTCAAGTAAACAACTGAAAAAACTGCAAACAAGTGCCAAATCTAAGCAGAGTACCCAAAAGTCTCCTGAAAGATTCTTGAGGATTCTTCCATAAAATTGAATTAATGACAAAATTAAAAGTCAACACACACACACACACACACACACACACACACACACACACACACACACTGGTAAAAAAAAAATGTAATGCAAAACCCCTACTTTGGCTCATCTGTTTTTTCATACACTTATATTTTGTCAGCTTCCCCCAGTTTGAGCCATTTTGTCTTTTTATTTTGAATATAGCTTTCGGAGGGTTAGCATCTCAGGTTATAAAATCACTGCAAAATGGGCTGTTTTAGCTGCCTTTGGTCCTCTCGGATTTATCTCCAATTATTTTCCTTTCAGCTCCAGGCACCAAAATCCTATGTAAGGGAAATGCCATATCATGATGTTTCATCTGAACCCTCCTTTAGGGCACACCTTGTTCCCCACAGGTCATACCCCTTGTTTCCTTTCCTTTCTCACTTGCACTGTGGTCTGCATGCAGCTGGTCCTCATTCAGATTTGCTGGAATGATTTGCCTGCTTTGCAGATGTGGAGAAATTTACTATTACTAGTGTTTGAACGAACCAAAGACAATATCCACAAATCTTTTATGGACTCCAATCCAAGTTCAAGGAGGAGACAAGAATTTAAATGGCTTAAAAGAGATAATGCCTGACTTATTTATAGGCCGCTTCCTTAAGTAAACCATCCAAGGACACTTTGAACATAACTAGTAGAGTTAGGAAAATAGCCATATTCCAAACAATAATTAGCAGGTGAGTCTTCAAGGTCTGAAAAATTGGCATGTGAATGATTATGGTATGCTTAGTTGATAATTATCTTAATGGGTATCATTTTATAAAGAAGTTATGAGCCAGGAATATGCAAGAAGTATTGTATATATTGTCTCTTAATTCTTTTCCCAACATAGAAGGGAACGTAGCAAACAGACATTTTGTAAACAAGGACATGAAGACTCAGGGCTCAAGTTAATGAAGTGCCTTCTTTGATTCAGATTCAGTGTCATTCATTTTCATGACTTTGCCACTGTGTCACAGGATTGTACCAATCTGTAATAACAACTCTGTACTTGCACTAGGTTTCTAAGACTGCCTCTTATCTACTGGCAGTACTTGGAAGAAAGAATTTATTCGAATAGAAATGTATATAAATGAGGGTTTCTCATACCATTTCAAACACATCACTTGCACTCGATTTGATAGACTTAATGTCCCCAAAATCTCCAGGAGGGAACTTTTTCAGCCATACCCAGTCACCCTGGAAAGAAAAAGGAAAGAAAGCTGATGAGACGCAGTTGTCAGCAGCCAGAACAATGTCTCTCCCACATAAAAGGCTAAGAGTAAAAATAACAATAAGAACAGATGCTTTTTTTTTCTTCCTCACCCTCTACCCCATGGAAACTCTGTATTCTGGGTTAAAATGAACTCACACAAAGAAGTTAAAGTTAAAAGTGTCAAAGTACTGCAGGCAGGGGAAACTACCCACAAGGATGCAGATCTCAGGAAATGAAAGAAACCACTCTGACCCGTCTTCCTTAACTAACTGCAGAAAGTGTCAGGTCATTTCAGTTATTCATAGCTAAGTGATGTAGCACAGGGCTTGCTTCGATTAATGGTGATGCTCTGTGATTGCAATTTCCACTGCCTTGAGGCGCCTGTAGTGGGAGATGCAAAGCAGAAGATAGAGTGCCACAAATGTTTGCAGCATTTACCTTGAGTCATTTTGCTTTCCTGTGACAGACTATGGGGTGGAGGCAGGGCCTCTCTTACACGTTCATCTTGAACTGACCGATTTAAATGTAGATTAAGCATTTTTTTTGTTTGTTTTGGTCTATACATGTACCACCATAGTAAGAGGTCATCTAGACCCTTTAGAAAGTCTATTTCCAACTTTCCCCATTCCTAATCATTTTATCTTTTTTAGTTTAAATGTCTGTGGGTACAGTGTGACAATTTGATACATGTGTAAAGATCAAATCTAAGTAATTAGCATTGATTCTTAACTTTTGAAACACAAAACTACAATTTCTATGGTCGCTGTCAACTCAACCTCAATTATGCTATTGTCTTTCTTCACTGCAGGTACCTGGTAATTTTCTTCTGCATGCATAGCCTCAAGGAATCATCAGTCATCAAGCCCTACTTATATCTGTCCAACCAAAAAAAAAAATTTAAAAGCAATATAAATAGAGATTCCCTTTTCTCTGTAATAATGACAGTGTCTTACACTATGCTCCCTGGTCTTCAAAGTGCCTGCATATCTATTACCTATAGCCTGGAGAGTTCATTTCAGGCTACACCTACTTGTCACCAAGTAGAGATAATAAAGCAGCGAGCTCTGTGCAATCAAATTGTGAAAATAGGAATGTGTAAACACCCTCTTATTAAGGAATATACCCAGCTATAGCAGCTCATCTGGAAAGCTGCCAGAGGCAAAGCCTAATGGTAGCTGCAAGTGTCTCAGGAACTCCCCAGCACTCTGTTTCAAAGCCTCTCCTAGGCAAGGAGTTCAAAGCTTCTCAACTAGGAGATGACTCTAGGAGACCTTACAGAACTGGACAAATCTATGAGAGATAAGGTCCTCACCTATGAAGCTCTGCAAGGCACCGTAGTGCTGATGGTTTGCTGCACCAGAATGGTCCAAGTGTGACCCCTGGACCAGCTGCATCAGGGCCAGCTGGGAACTGTTCAGAGGCACCAATAATTGAGTTCCACAGCACATCTAAGTAATTGGAAGGTGTAGGAATGGGACCTGCAGTGTGAACGTTATCGAGTCCTCTTTGGATTTCTAATCCATGGTCAAGCTTGCAACCTCCTGGCCAGCCTTTCCCCTCGCCTTACCTCTGTGATGCTCCCCTCATTCACAGCCTCTCCACTTCCCTCACGCTAAGCTTCTCTTATCAAATTCTGCTCTCAGGCAGAGATCTAAAACGCATTCATAGAAGTCAAGAGGACCTGCCACAAGCTTAACAGTCTTATTTTTCAAAGGACTTTATCCTTTACAGCCATCAAAGTTTAAGCCTTAAGCTGATAGAACAAAAGTCTAACTGGAATTCTACGAAATGAGACAATGTATAATACACACTGATGGGTGAAAGAAAACGAAGCTTTCTCAGCTTTTTGGCAACCGTCAATTGGCCCTTAGTAACTACCAGCTGCTATGGCACCTTAATACTAATTAGATAATGATGTTTTCCCTTGGGTGAAAAAAGACGGTCATAATTTTTTGAGTATATAATTGTGCACTCTGTTTTTGGGCAGCAGCGTGAATGCATCTGCTTTTTACAAGCATGCATGTTCCACGCTCACATTTATTCATCCAACACTCTGGTCACAAGGGAGCACATCCCACTGTGTGCATTCTACATATCACCAAGCTCTCCCTGCCAAGGGAAGCCTCTTTTAGGAAGGGTAGAGTGATGCTATCAGGGTGGAAGGAAGAAACTGCACTCTGGGTTCCATGAATACTAAATACAAAAAACCACCACAACCTTAAGGAATTTCTGATGTATAGTCAAAATAATAACTGAATAATGTGCATAATAGGCAATTGTGGCAGAGGGGGTATAGACATAAATGTGAGGCTTGACACCCAACCTGGAACTAGTCTGGGAAACCAGAATGCTTGCATCTCCTTCTGTACAACTCACACTTAAGTTAAAACATATGGTCACTGAATAGAGCCCTTATAGATGTGATATCCTCATATGGTGTACAGTCTGAGCATCAGTTAGTAGCTCTGATAGCCTTGTAGATCATACATAATACCTTCTTTTTGTGGCTCATAGTGTCAGGGACTTTGAAATTGCTTTTTGAAAAAAATTTATTAGTTATTTTATTTATTTACATTTCAAATGTTATCCCCTTTCCTGGTTTTCCTTCTGCAAAGCCCCTATCCCACCCCATCTTCCCTCTGCTTCTATGACAGTGCTCCCCCACCCACCCACCTACTCCTGCCTCACCACCCTAGCATTCCCCTATGGTGCCTTCTTAATGGAGTTTAATCAAAGACATAGGTTGGCCTTCTATTTACTTTACTCATGCCATGGTAGTTAACAATAGCTTTTCCTGTCAAACCACTAAATTTGAGAGCTGGAAAGTGTCTTCTGTACACCTAACTCAATCTTATATCTCCATAAAGAACCCAAGAGCCAAAACTACACCAATATCTTTCCAGGCCTACTCCATTCCTGTTTCCTCTGTCAGGCTCCCTGTGTTTGGAGGATTTGGTTGTTAAATTTTTAGTTCTCACACACACTCCGTAACGAAATTTTTACTGAGTCTGTGTGCATCCTCATTCATGAAAAATGAGGGGAAAGTAGGAAATGGGCAGGTTTTATCTTCACCACACACAGGCTAAAAAGCTTTTGTTTTGGTCTCTTAAAACAGAATGATAAAATATTTCACTTATCACTTACTTTTTAATTAAGAGAAAGAAACATCAAATTCTATTTGGGGAAGTTTTCTGAAGTAATTTAAAGTCTATCTGTTTTTCAGTAAGGCCATTGTGAATTAACTTAAACAAGAGAGCAAGGTCTTAAGCGTGACTCTGCTTCAAGGTCAAGGGTAGTCTTCGCATATCCATTTAACTGGTCTTGTCTTCAGCTTCCCTGTCTTTTGAATAAAGTTTACCAGATACTTTATCAAGGCTCTTTAACGTTACTGATCTATACCTCTGTGATGAGAGACAATGGCTGGCGGGAGGGAAAGAGGTGAGTGTCACAGGAAGGAGGAAAAAGAGAAAAGCTCTGCGAAAGATAAGTGAGTGCATAGAGAAAGGAGAGTCAACGAGGAGCACATAGGGTGAGGCTGAGAGTTGCTTTCTCCCCACTGGTCAGCCCATCTGACTCTCCTGTCTATATTCAAAGAGTATCTATGGAAGGCTACATATCTGTACATGAATTAGAGTATAAATATGTGTCGATGTAGTACAATATATGGAACCACCCAGAAAAGCCCATTTTTGGCTGTTTAGCATCTACAAGCATATTATCTGGGAATTCCAGGACTCTCATTTGATTGTTTGTTTGACATTGTTTGTTTCTTTCTTAACTTTAAGTGTGTACATGTGTGTGTGTGTGTGTGTGTGTGTGTGTGTGTGTGTGTGTTCATGTAAGGGAAATTCATATGCATGTAGAGGCCAGGAATTGAAGTTGTATCTCTTTGTCAACTGTTCTCTGCCTTATGTTTTTTGACAGGATCTCTCACTGAATCTAGAATTTGCAGTCTCAACTGACTTGCCAGAAAGCCTCAGAGATATCTACCTGTCTCCATCTCCCCAGTGCTTGGATTATCAACACACAGTATTGTACTTAGTTTTTATTAATGCTTCTGGAGGTTTAAACAAAGGTCTTGATGCTTTTGTAGGAAACAATTTACTGACTGAGTCATCTTCCCGGAAGAGGGCATCATTATGCAGCTCTAACTTGTTTAGTAATGACTATATACCTCAGGCTGTGTTTGTAACAATTCTCCTGCCCTAGTCTCACAAGTGTTGAGATTACAAGTATGTATCATCATGCTTGGATATAGTAACAAGTCTTATGGAAAACTGACTTATTTGAAACTGAATCTACTGATGGTGACACTTCAAACAACTTCTAATAGAGGATTATTTGAGAAAACTGCTGGATGACTTTCTTCTCCTCCTCCTCCTCCTCCTCCTCCTCCTCCTCCTCCTCCTCCT
>NW_021604621.1:2596591-2677172 GCF_004785775.1 Grammomys surdaster
CTCCTTCTCCTTCTTCTCCTTCTCCTTCTTCTCCTTCTCCTTTTCCTTCTCCTTCTCTTCTCCTTCTCCTTCTCCTTCTCCTTCTTCTTCTTCTCTTCTTCTTCCTCCTCCTCCTCCTGATTCAATTGACTTATATTCTATCTTAGAAACCTCTTGAACCCTAGACAGGCAGTTTTGTAGACTTCTCTTTCTTCCTTTACACCTTACTCTAAGCCTAATGTTGACTTCACTGTGTGGTGTTATTTCTATTAATACTCTTCTGGGACTAGAGAGGTAGCTCAGAGTTTAAGAGCACTAGCTACTCTTCCAGAGGACCAAGGTTCAAATCCCAACACTCTCATGACAGCTCATAACTATTTGTAACTCCAGCACCAGGGGATCCAACATTCACTTCTGTACTCTAAGGCCATGCACACTGATGGTGCAGATATACATGCAGGTAAAACACCACACACTGACAATAAAATAAAGAAATAAAATATTTTTTAAAAGATTCTGACTCATAAATTGACTGAGCAGCAGCCAGTCATGAAAAGTGATATAACTAGTTCCCTGTTCAACTTCCTAAACACAGAAGTATCTGACAAGATCTTCAAGGCCAGTAACAAGGGGTTTTTTGTTTTGGTTTGGTTTTTGGTTTTTCCTTGATTTTTGTACCTTTCTCAATTCTATACTGTAACCTTGCAACCCACCCCAAAAAAGCACACTGTGATTCAACACATAAATTTGTCCGCTGAGTCAGAGAATCATAGCAGAGCCATCCCAGATGTGGCCTTAGAAGCATCCCTGTCTAGCAATTATCACGCCTGGCTGCACATATCAAAAGCACATCAATGACCTTCAAAATATATCAGTGCCTGGTTTCAGGTCCCTACTAGCTGAATGCCAACAAGAAGCACTTGGTAAGAGTGAGAATCTGGACATAATTCTTTTTTTTTTTTTAATGAGCCCTCAGAGCTAAGAACTCACTTCAACTTCTAATTTGGTAAATGAAAAGCAAAAGTTATTGATATTTATTTCAGAATCTTAATGGTGTATTGTAACTGCAAAGGCCTAAATTCAGTCTGTTTGACATTCCAAAGCTATCTAAACATTTTCATCTTTAGGTTTTCAGAGAGAAAATTCATTAGAACCTCAAGCTCACTTTGGAAACAAATCCCCTTTTTCATCAAATTAAATCACAGTGGAATCCAGAGGTTTCCTGCTTCAAATTAAGATAAAACCCTCGGGTATGCTGAAAGATCATGTGCTATGCTAATTTGGTGTGTAGGCCTGTGTAGTCAACTTGTAAAATTGGGCAATTTATTAAAAACAAAAAACGAGAATTTATTCATCACAATTCTAGAGAGTGAAATGTTCAAGATCAAGAGACAGTAGATCCAGTTGTTAAGTGAGAGCTGTTGCCTATGTCACATCCTTTGAAGTAGAGAAATATTGTGTTGTTACATGATGGAAGGCAGAAGGGCAAGCAGGCTGTATGACGTTTTATTTGTAAGGGCTTTACTCGCACTGATTTAATCTCTTTTAAAACAATCATCTCACTTTATTGACACAATATGTGGATAGATACATATTTAAATATGAATTTAATAAAGACAAGTTCTTTCAAGAATATCCCGTACCACATTCATGTCCCCATACCTTACTTCTCCCCATCCCTCCAAGTAGTCTCCTCTCTTCCCCAAGTCTTTCTTCTACATTCATGTCAAATAGCTCTATATACGATTTATATATTTATAAAAATCTAAGTTCCATAAAGGAGAGAAAAACACATATTTGTCTGAGTCCCACGTTTTCACTGAAAATCTCAAGCTGTTCTAAATGTCATCATGCTGGTCATTAAAATTTAACACCTAAAGTTTGGAGGGTAATATGTTCAATCCCTAGCTAACCCCCTGTGAATTATTTATTTGATAGAGGGGCACGTTCCCTCCGAAAAATCCAATGCAGTCAACACTCTAAATTCTTCCCTGTTTTAGATTTTCTTTCCATTTACTATTCATGTTGAGAATATCTGCTCCTTCTCAGGAGTGTCTCCAAACACAATAAGGAAACCACACTGGGAAAGCCTCACTTAGGAGGAACAGAAGGATGTTAGAGTTTCCTCCTTACTGCCTGCTTAACTCTTGCCTGCTGTGAAGAAACAGCTCATCTTTACAACTGATGTAAGATTTGTTCTGGTTGCCAAATTCCAATATCTAAGAACAACAGGGAGGAGGTAGCCTCCTCAATCTTGAAAGACAGAAACTTCAAAGGGGATTTCTATTTTGTAAAGCATAAAGTAACCTGTTATTCCCAAAGATAGTACAGGTGACTAAAAAGAATTTTTAACGTTTCAATGTCGCTAGTCAAAAGTATTGGAAAAGCAACCAGACTTTGAAGATTACCTCCAAACACTACCCCATGTATCTGTGTCTCTCTCAACATCTCACACCAAAAAAGCAACTCAGAGAGTCATTTCTTCTATTACATACAGTGTAGTAAGATGACTGGCATATTTTAATTATTTACATCTCAGATCTTTTACCCACAAACCTAATAAATGCATCAAGTTGAAGTATTAAAGAAGCTTCAAGTAAGAAGATGAGTTGGGGGGGGGGAAAATCACTGCCAAAACTATCAATACCCAAAGACTCTCCAATGGCAGCCTCATTTTGAAACCCAGGAAGCCTGCAGATTAAAGACTTCCAGATGTCTTACCTCATAGATTGCTATGTTGGAGTTCTCATACGTAGCTGGAGTTAGACTACCTGAAGAAAAAGACAGCCTTGGGGACCTCCCACTTTGAACTTCTGAGATGATCTGGAAGCTTACGCTGGCTCGGCTTCCTCTCTGTGAAAGGATTAGGAAAAAGGGGTTGAACAAAATTATTATTTGAAACTAATTCATTATAATCATTCAAGGCTGCAGTTGGTAGCTTACTTAAAGCCTATATACCATGAAGGAAAGGTTAACATTCCCACATATTTTTAACTTCTAGATAACTTGCTTATTCTTTTTACCGTTTGAGAATAAATATATAATTACAATAATTACATCATATCTCTACTTCCTTTTTCTTCCTCCAATCCTTCCATTGCATCCCCAATTGCTCTCTTCAAATTCATGGCTCCTATTTCTTTAGTTGCTAATATATATATACATATATATATATATATGTATATATGTATATATATATATATGTATATGTATATATATATATATGTGTGTGTGTGTGTGTGTGTGTGTGTGTGTGTGTGTGTGTGTGTAGCTATATATTTCTCAATGTGTAAATACAACTCTCTCAGTCCCTAAAATGTTACTGGATGGTTACTTGGTTGGTTGGCTAGGGATTTTTTTTCTTCTTGAGACAGAGTCTTAATGTGTGGTCCTAGCTGGTTTAGAACTCATAATCTCCTTGCTTTGGCCTCTCAAGTGCTGGGGTTACAGGTATGCAATGTACCATTCCTGGTTCCCAGAGAAAATCTGAATTATGTACATGTTACACAAGGAAGACTATAACTGCTATTAATTTGACATTGAATTCTCATTTTCTAGACTTGACATTTAGACCTAAAAGGTGAAATTAATGTCCAAAAAAAAATCTACTCAATGATTTAGTTATGAGAACTGTGGGTGTAGAGAAATCAAAACTTTAAAAAATAGAACTAGAGAATAATTTCAGACCCTGACTCCCAATACTGCCTCCTTTTTATTCTACTCTGCCAAGTGACAATGTTCTTTCTGACAGAAGACCTCCCACAGAGCAATTAAGAAAACACGTATAAATGGGTTATAGGCCCATGACAAGTTCGAGACTGAAGTAAACCAGATCCTTTACTCCTGGATTTTACTTGGACACATAGTCTGTAAGGAATGCTGCAAGCTTCCCAGTTGAAAGAGAAAATGAAGAAGGTTCCCTGAAATCTGTGTTAACCTTTAAAGATAAGCTTTTGTACTGTCAAGTAAGCCAGTAGACTTATTTTATGTGAAGGTGGAGTAAGTCAACAGATACCTCAGTATTCTTCTCTGTATTTCTTTAAATGTCTTTTAAAAGTACTGTAATGAATATAAATAAATAGATACCCTTGTTATTATCTAGGCAAGGGCCTTCTTCTATCACCAATACTACCCTTCACTCATTCATTGTTGATTATTTTTATTACTAGTAGTCATGGTAGTGCTTTCAGACAAAGTCTCACAAGACTCTATCATGAATGACAGATTGGCCTTAAGAACACAGTCCTCCCGCCTCTGCCTTCACAGGACCAAGGTTATAGGCACATACCACCAATGTTCTCCTTTTTATAAGGAGGAAACAGAAAGCTAAAGAATACAAGGGCTTGAGCAAAGATTATTGGTGTTATAGATATAGATCCCTGTCCTACGCCCTTTCTTACCATATCCTGCTTTTTATCATACTTGCTTGCCAGTAAGAATTAATCTCAAATAATTTCTGATGCTGTGCTAACAATGGTCTTTGATCAACTGGTTGCTCTAGTCTTCAGTTAGGTTCTTTTCAATACCAAGTCTGAAGAAAATGTTCTGAAATCTAAACAGCTCAAGACTTAGGCAACACGTAGGACCTGACTCCTCACATAACCCCTCCGTCAACCTGCACTCCCTCGAAGAGAGCAAGGCCAGGGAATCATCTATTTCTCTTCTCTTCTTTATTTCCACGTCTCAGTAAGAGCAAGTAGATGTATATTAAAAGACAGTCCTGTCTGTAAAGGGCAAGGGAGAAAGTGATAAAATCTGCCAAAATTTACATACACTTGGATATCAGCTTCACTTCCTTCTAAAATCTTTGTTTTCTGACTTGGCTTCTCCTGATCCACCAATTTTTCTAGACTGAATTAATTCTGTATTCTCAAAGAGTTTACACTTTCAGACATTCCTTTTGGATAGAATTCTTGGCTTGGTGTCTTGACTGATTAAACACAGCCAGCTGCAAGTTTGTGACTGCAGAGCAATTAAGGAAAATATATGCTTCCCCTATCTGTTCCACTCAGAATCGTTGAGAGAAGCCAAATACCAAAAAGGGACAGAGAGCTATGTTCTTCGGCTTGGGTAATGCCATTCGTTCCCACTTAGACCTAAACATTTAAACAAGCAAACAAGCATCAACATCCCCTAAAGGGCTATCGATATTTGATGTCTTTTCACTTTTACACTAAAGAGTTGTAATGATGTTGTTATTCTCTTCATGTCAAAAGGTACGCATAAATGAAATGATCTATCATCATGAGCACCATCTTATACCCTAGGTAATCTGTCTGTGTGACAGTAGCTCTAGTGTGCTCTTTGTGGCATTTTGCAATTGCTGGCACAGTTTTGCAACCCTGGTGCAGTTTATATATTAGTAGACTTCACTAGGCCTATGCATTGAAGGTCTATGCATTGAAAAGGCCAATTAAGTCCAAAATTGAGTATAGTTACTGTTTTTGCTACTTTAGAGCCTAACATCCAGGCAGCTGTCAAGAACTGTCAGGTTGACATGGATAATACCAAATTAATGGAGGGTTTGAAAACAGATTTGTATCTTTTGATCAAGACTTTAGTACATTTATCTCTATTTCCACAAAACTTTATCAGTGGTCACATTTCTAGATAAAATATTTTTGACTACAGGACTGAATTATTTTATCTTGATATCAAGTTATAGATTGAGATTGCCTCAGAGTGTTGGCTTCAGTGTCTGCTTGAGTTGGGGAACTTCATACAAAGACTACTGAGTGAAAAACCCGGAGCAACTCTACCACCATGACCGTTAGTCTCCTCTGGTGGTTTCAAAACAGAAACCAATTATTAGTGTGTTTCTTGAGTGTGGAGGTGGAGTACCGCCACAATGATAGTTTTGTCTTTCATTAGTACATTTATAGGAAGGTTATATATACCTTACAAAGTAATCTGATGATTTAACCCAGATGATTATAAGTAGGAAATGAATTAAATAGCTCATCAGTTCATTTGACTGACTACTCAGGACATTATCACATAATTCCATTCCTCACATAGCCAACTAATTCCATGTAAGTTTCTGTGTCATTTTTAAGCAACTGATCAGTTTGACACTAAGATAGCCAAATTCTCAAATCTGGTGTAGTAAAGTAACAACAGTAAATGGCACATGGAAACAATATGATGCTTTTTGTATCCTCTTTCTACATCTTACCACCTCTACAAAGTATGCAAAGATCAGTGTCATTATTGCAACCAAATAGGCTAGCATAAGGAAACACATCAGCTCCCTTAACAAAATTGTCCCCCACATGCTTTCTTTTCTAAGTTTCTGTTTATGCTGTTTCCTCTGCCTATGATATCTCTCAGGGCTGGGAAGACAATAGAAAAACAGGATAGAAACTGTATGAAACCACAGAAAGTTTGTCTTTTATCATCATCATCATCATCATCATCAACCATTTACCAATAACCAATACCAAAATTTTGGCGAATTCCAACTTCAATTCCAAAGCTTTCTAATAATTTCTCTTGGGAGGGTCAAAGAAAAATGATTGATAAGTAGTCTATAATCTGTGACATAGACAAATTCTACCTTCCCTCTTTTAAGATTCAGCTTTGGACATAGGTCTCTGAATGGATCCTTCTATTGATCTAATTTCTCTAAAGTCCTATTCTATTTCCGGTTCGTTTGTACAAGTTGGCATATATTGGTTTCCTTGCAAGATTTCATTGTCTTCGACCTGACTATAATGACCTAGGAGATAAGGAATATACATAATCTCACAAAATGCATCCCACGGACAGTAGCAGGTCCTTACAAAGATCACCTATTATAACCCAAATACAACCTGGACTCTCATGAAACTCAACTCTCTTTTATGAGTTGAACCATCTTTCTCCAAACTTTTATTAGTACATTTTATAGTATATGCACTATGTTGGGTATTAGAGGCTAATATAAGTTTACCTAAAAGGGGTTATATGAAGTCAAAGATAAACTATTGCCCAGAGTATACAGTATTCACTTTCAAAACATGGTTCTAAAAGAAGTAACTTCAGACAGGAATCTAAATTTTAGGCTAGAACAAAGAAGTAGGCTTCAGACATGAAAATGACCTTGGGCTAGGACAGGGAAGTAGGCTCAAATACTTTGGTCATCCTGGTAAGCCTTTAGAGACAGTGGTCATGGGAGTGTTCACATAATTGGGTTTAATGTCTTGGTTTTTCTTTGACTAATTGTGTTTATTGTATTGTTTGTTTCTCAACTATGTGCATCTATTATATTGCTAGATCCTCAACCTAGAACTGACCTTAATACATGCCTGTAATCAAAATGGTATTAAGGCATAAAAGAAGAGGGGGTGGGATAAGGGTTTCTAGGGAGGGGAAATGGGGAAAGGGGATGACATCTGTATTGTAAATAAATAAAATATCCATTTAAAAAAAAAGAGTTAATGAAGACAAGAAGCAATGAGATGCTATTTACTGGCTGTAAGAATAGCATAAATTACCACATCCCCTCAGTAGAGCAAAATGTGCTTCAACCCTAGTAGCTACCTATTCCATTTTAAGAGAATACATCTGTACAGTAGACAGAATTTTTCTTGTCACATTTTTAGAATGTAAGCACAGATGCCATTGACAAGTTTGAACATGCGACACCTTTTGTAAAAAGTGAAACATGATTAGAGCGCTATCAAGATGGTGAAGTTCCCAAAGTGGACTACAGAGTGAGAAAGTATGCTTTAGGTTGAGACATACCAAATAATGTCATTTATGGACACTTTGAAAGCCTAAGTATTCTATGTTGCTTATAGTTACACAAATGTATTAGCAACAAAAACAACAATCATGAAAGTGATGGTTTTCAGGGCAGTTATGGAGGGAAGTAATGGATTTAAATCACGAGTGTTTAACACTTATCTGTAGTGTTTCATTTATTCACATAAAGCAGGGCTGGCAAGATGGCACAGTGGATATTAGTGTTTGCAGCCACGCCTGGTAATCTGAGAGTTGAATCCCTGGAATCTAGTGGAAGAACAAGAACTGACTCCTACAAGTAGTCCTCCACACATTGCTATGGCATTCATGTGCCACACAACACAACACACACACACTACATACACACACATGTCATAGACTCACACATAACAATAGTTATTTTAAATAGAGTATATGGTAAAATATCTGACATTGATAGAGTCATATACTATTCATTAGGTTAGTCTCTGTTTTTTTGAAAAAATTTTAATTAAATATTTAAAATTATAAGTTTGGTGACATAAGTATGTGGTATCTTCAACAATAGTCTTGTCATCATGTTGTAGAGGGTAACCAATAGAATTGCTAGTACGCTGCAAGGTTTTGGGGTTCTATAAGATTTTCTTGGACAACAACTTTAAAAAGTATAATCTATTCCTGGTACTGGGAGTCTTAATTGGTAGCATATGATGTCTAGTTGGGGTATCATCTCCCCCATTAGACAGTAATTCCACTTAAACTCTTAAATATGTCAATATTTTAGGAGGCTTCTACAGTAGTAGGTTTCCACATGGTTTTCGAAAGGTCTGTAATGATAGTTACCCTTGCTTGTTCATACTCCTTCTTCTTCCCTGCTCTCCCACCCCTTCCCATTTAAACCTCCTGATATATGTTCTACTAGCAGTATATTATGTTTCCTCTTCCTTCGAACTGGAAGCTTCATCCCATACTGACTAGTGTTGATTGATAATGCTGAAATGTATTATATGCACTGCTTGCAGAGAAAAGTAATAATCTCACTCAACTGCAAACTGTACCACAGTGACCTGCCTGAAAGGCATACCCACTGGTGCAATGGTGAAATAAGTGTTCTGGGACTAATAAACCACTTTTTGGTCAGATTTAATGCCTGCTTCATGAGATACCATACACTGTTTATGAGGCCAAGAACCAGAGATGATAGACCGTGGGGCCTAGTAGAAAACATACTACTGTTGTTTTGCTAAGTGAACATAGCAATAAAATGACTCCTAATGACATATGCTATACCCATAGATCAGTGCACAGAGAAGCTTCTGCTTGGAGTAGATGGTAATTAACATGAAGACCCACAACTAGACAGTGTGCAGAGAGTGAGAGACTTTTGAGCACTCATCCCTATATAGGATGTCTTTATCATACCCCTCTTCTCAAGGCTCAGAGATCTATGGAGAAGAGCAAAAGAACAGATTTTAAGTGGCAGAAATGGTAGATAGCGCTACAAAAACAGTATCTTCCAGACACCACGGGATTGATACATATATGAATTCACACAAATTAAGAAAGCATACATGGGAGCTGGATAGATAGCTTAGTGGTTAAGAATGCTGGCTATTCTTCTAAAGGTCCCAGGTTCAATTCCTAGACATCACATGACAGCTCACAGCTGTCTGTAACTCCATTTCTGGAGGTTTCTGACACCCTCACAGAGAAGTGCATGCCAGCAAATAAACAATATACATAAAATAAAAATAAATTATAAAAAATGAAAAGTACATCAATACACTCCAGGGTGGGCCTTATGCTCAGTAGTTAGCCAAAGCAAATTGGACTCTTTGTTTTGAGTGTGTGTTTTGTTTTGATTGAAATATGTATTTATCTAAAAAAAAAAACACCATGGTTCTAAGTCATCATTATCTAACTGAGATATATCATGAACTATAGATGTCATTTTAATTAACAATATCCATACACATATCAGGGTATAAAACTGAATAACTGATATATGTACATGCTGAACAAATAAAGAGTAATTAACATTTTGATATTCTTAAATTATATATCTATATGAAACATTTCCTTTTAAAATGTATTTCTGTTTTGTGAATTTGTCTGTGTATATGTGTATACGTACATGCTACATGCCCTGAAGAGGCTCAAAGAGGGTGTTGGATCCACTGGAGCTAGAGTCATAGGTAAGCCGTTGGACTTGGATGCTGGGAAATAAATTCAGGTCCTCTGCAAGAGCAATACAGCTTTGAACTGCTCGGCAATAGTTTTAGTCCCCTGTATCATTTCTTGATGTTAATAAACTTTAGCCTCCTGTTTTTCATTTTCTTTCTTTCTTTTTCTTTGTCAATTATGCACGAAGTTGCAAATTACAGTCACCCGAGTGTTCTATAGAACACTGGAATTTATTCTTCCTGTCTAACTGTATTTTGATACCATTTATCTACTATCTGACTATTTCCCTGTCTTCTACCCTTCCTACCCTCTGGTGATCATTAGTCCATTCTCCCAATTCTACGTATGAGCAGGATTATGTGAGATTGTCTTTCTATATCTGATAAGTGTTCTAAATACAGTACGTATTTTACTCTTATATTTTTGGTTGCTAGTCCAGCCTTTAATCTCTCCAGCTCATGTGTTTTACTCTTACAGCAAATCATAATTAAAATTAATGAATAGCATGCATTTAATGCTAACTTGTAGCTTCTGCCTATGATATCAGGCCATACAGGCAGAAAGGGGGTTACTTACCTTACTGCCAAAGTGGGGATTAACAAATGTCACATCTTCCAAAGTCAGTAGGATTCTGTTGGGTCCTTTAATCAACTGGATTTTATTTATACGTCGCCTGAAACAAATGTGAAATAAGATGGTCAGGGCTCTAATACATATATATCTATAGGCATGCATTATGAATAAAATATATACACCACATACATGAGTTTTTACCATAATAGCTACAGCAAAGGAATGCAACAATAAACCTGGTCATCACAACTTACAAAGACAAAAACAGAAATGTGAAAACATTACTGAAAAAGTATTCAAAAAAGAAGCAAGGGTGATACATAGGGATCGTATCTCATACTAATGATGATGATCTCACGTCAGGGACACATTCCAAATTTTTCCGGATCATTTTAAGGTGCTCTGCGTCCTCCGTGCTCACACTCCACATCCTAATAATCTTAGCGCCAAAAGTCATTGCTCCTCAGTTTATAAACAAAAACACATTAAGGAAGCAAAGCAAAATAATGAAAATTGTGTGAGATTCTCTAGCCTTAGGCAGAGCTGGAACTGGAATCCTTGGCCCCTGGCTATAGGCCCAGATTTCTGCCCATAAGACCACTTGTCTCACAGAGTTGCATGCATGCGTTGCCAAAGCAACAGGTTGAAAAGTGGAAAAAAAATCAGTCAGTTGTTTGCTTTGTCTACATGATTCCAAACAAGTGGGCTGGCTGGGTTTTTTCCCTTTTGCTGAATTAGTCTGTTGCCTGAGCATTACACAGACTCAGTTTAAACATGACCCTCTCCAAACGCATCCATTAATTTGCAGGAAGTGTAATTATTTTATATAAATCAATAGAGATATAGGAGTGTATGATGTTCACCTCACACAGTCAGGTAGGAAACCAGGCAACCAGAAAGGAGTGTTTTCGTTCTCTCTTTCTCCCTCCCTCTGTCTCTTTCTCTCCTATCTCTCACTTGCTCCCTCTCTCTTCCCCTCTCCCTCTCTCTCCTCTCTTTCTTGGTCTGCTTAAAGGCTATGATCTGACTTTCTTTTTTTTTTCCATAATTCAATACTGCAATGTGTTCACTGCAAAAGCCAGAGTGAGAGAACAACCAGTGAATCAAAATGCTTTGCCAAACTGGTCTAAGGAGACTTCTATAATCACATCACTGTAGCTTTAAGTACCAGCAACCCAGTCAATTGTTCTCGGTGACTTCACTGGTTTGGAAACAAACAATTAATGTGTTTCTAATTGTCAGCCAACAAATATGTCCCTTATCACGGTGGGAGCTGCTACCCAGCAGAGAAAATTAAGAGCCCTGTAGTGACTTTTTGGGTAGAGTACATGAATCTTTTGGCAAAGTAAAACATCAGTCCCTAACTTATCAGTTTCATATGTGCAGAAAATTGTCCACGCATTAAAGCAGGCACACCTGTGAAAATAATTGTACGTCACAATACAATCTAGTAGAGAGCAAATTGGACTCCCAATTTGGGAGGGAGGGGTGCAGTACTGATTCTGTTATTAATTAGCCTCCAGGTGCAGGTGACCTTGGCTAAATCATTTAACCTCATCCTGCCTCAGTGTCTCCTGTCTAGCTGAAGAACACTCCTTCCATTCCCTGCTGTAGAGAGTTGTTTTGAAAATCCAATGAGATAATGTATGTGAAAGTGCTCTGAAAAGCAGGAAGCACTAGGGAAGTATCAGAGCTCATTATCATCATTATCATCGTTACTATCACAAAGCTCAGGAGAGCTTTACAGAAAGGCGATGCAATCTGCTTCGGAGGAGTGAGGAGAAAAGAGAAGTTCAAAGAATCCTTTGTTTGGGGGTAGTTAGGTTCTTTGCACGTCTTTCTTTCTGGAAAAAAAAAACCTTAAATAATCAAAACACAGAGAAAAGGAAGGAACAGAGAGTCACTCTCAAGCAAGTAATCATCTATTACAGAAACTCATCAGCGGCTTGGCACTTCTGATTGCAGCCGTGGTGGGCAGAGAGAGGGAGGTAGGCAGCAAAGAGCATCTTTTATGCTTTGTTAGCTGAGGAACCAAGCACCAAGTGACTCTGGGAAGTGATGTGCCTCTCTCTCATCTCTGAGTTTTCTGTGACCACTTGAAGTACCAATTGTCTCAAACTCATTTTCCTCTCCAATCATTTCCCTCTCTAATCATGTCCCTCTCCAATCATGTCCCTCTTCAGTCTTCTTTGCCCTTCAGCTCGCAAGCTCCAAACAATTCCCCCACCTTTGTGGGTCTGCTTTTTTCTTTTTCCCTTCTCTTCCCAATGATTAATGGGTTGAACTCACTCAAAACCCAGAGTACCAATCCTTTCTGTTTAAAAGACAAGCAAGAATTATCACTTGATTAGTAATATAAGCAGCTGACTGTGAGTCCATTTTTTTACCTTGACATGAAATGGTTAAATAGTGGGTAGAAAGAGCCTATGACTCCTAAAATCTCCCGGGTGTGTGTATTGTCTATCATTTATTTTTGCTGAATATCTAAGGATATGGAATGACTATTAAATTACTTGGCAGCATGTAACATTCAGACCAGTCTTGAAAACAGGTCATCAAATTAGTGGACCACCTGTTAAGGGATTGAGGGAGGAAGACAGACTTGATAACTATGATGTTGATGAATGAAGAGGGTAGTTTTTATCCAAGGAAGAACAGTAGAAAGCCAGGTTGTAATACTCTGGATAAGAAGCATAGATATCCAAATGAAGAACCTGAGTCCTCAACAATTACCAGAAGTCTACAAAAGGCTTAAGTTTTTCCATTTATTGAGTACCTATTATAAATCTCATAAGGAGGTAAGTGCTTTATTCACACTTCCTTATTTATTTTTAATTATACATATATGTCTGTATAGATGGGTACCTGCATGAGTGTAGTGCCTGAAGAGCCAGAAGAAGGCATCAGATTCCCTGGAACCGGAATTACAGTGGTGAGCTGCCTGACATGGGTGCTGAGAACTACTCAGTACTCAATCTTATCCACTAAGCTACTCTCCACCTCCTAAAATATTTGTATGTATCCTATGTGTGTGCATGGTGGTGAGGGGAGATGAGCTCACATGTGCCAAAGTGTGCATTTGTTGGTCAAAGAACAATTTGTGGAAGTTGATTCTCTTGTTTTCGCCATTGTGGCTCATAGGACTCAAACTCAAATCTTCAGACTTAGCACCTTTACATGGTGAATGATCAAGCAGGACCTGCTTTCCAAATGTATGACTTAGCACCACTGTACATAGAGCTTAAAGTCTAGCCCAAGCCTACCTACAATATCCCAACTCCATCTGCCATCATACCATTTCATGGAGAAGGTGGGGCATAGATAAGCAATAATAGAAAGACCTATTCCTAGTTCTCTTATCTCACCACCACATTGATCTACTCATAGGCCACATCACCACTGACAATACAGCTGGGAAAGTTTTTCTCAGCATCATGAAAACATTTCAGTCTTAAATGGGGCTATAGGGATGGTAAAACACTATGGGAAAGAAAATCAGTGGGTCATGTAATGAGGCAATTGTACTGAAACATGACTTCCTGGAAATCAATATTAACAAGGCTGCTGTGGACTTCTATTTTGTGTATACAGAAAGAACAAAAAAAATGTACCTTATAAAGTAAGCAAATCCATTGATAGACAGCAAGGCTATAAGCAAAGCAAAGCAGACCATCATAGCCAAGGCAGGGTCAATACCTACTCAAAGGGAGAGAGAAGGAAAAGAACAGCATTAAAACAGAAAAAGCAGTAAATAAAGCATACGACAGAATGACTCCTCATGCTTTCTGGTGACTCTAAAAGCAAGCCAGATGTACCCAACCTAATTCTATTTTTTTCTACAGCATAATCTGTCTTGTTGACTTTATGGACAAGAAAGCAATTTCACTGTTCTAAGCCAAACCCACTCACCACTCTGACAATAACGAATAACATGAATTAAGGTGACCAGGGTGTTTTTGTTGGAGGAAAAAGTCTACAAATGGAAAACTCTGAGTACATTCATTTATGTAGGATAGCACTAACATTCTTGAGAATAGGTGTGGTAGCCTACCTATGCAGTGTAAGTACTATGCTGTCTAAAATAAAAGCCCTACTTAATCTACCTGAGTCCACAGACCTCATGAATTACATAATACTTGTCCTTTAAGGGTGAAGTAGGGCCAATTTATGACAATTAGTGTTTTCATAATAAACATATAAGTTGATCTTTATGAATCTAAATGTTTAAATAGATTTCAAGAGAAAACACTTTATGTGAGTGAAGAGGCAGTCGGATGTGTCATGTTAAAGTAAAATCATAGTCAAACCTTAGTTCAAATAGATGTACATGTTTTTGGAAAGGCATAGACAGATACTTAAGTCAGGATAATATGGGTACTTCCAAAGGTACGGTCTGGCTGTCAGAGATTTGATGAAGTTTCCCTCTTCCTAAAACTAGGAGAGGCCCACTAGTCAATCAAACTGTGATACTGGTAAGGAACATCAAAATTACTGGCTGTGGTTCCTACCCTCAAGGAGCAGTATATTTGGAGAGTGAAGAAATGTGACCACTACCTGAGCAACAAGTAAAAGGTGATTTTGTGCTAAGCTGTGATGCAGAGAAGTTTAATGAAATGGTAGTTCAGTAAAGAGGTGGTGTAAAGATGGCCTTCTTGGGGAAGGATCTGACTGACAAGAGTAGGATACACAGGTAAACTTTCTGGTAGGGGAAAGCAACCACAGGCCACAGGCAACTAAAGTCAAGGGAGGAAAATGTTTTCATTTTATTAGCCTAATGTCTTTGAGAAAGATTGAGACCTCTTTCAGAACCAGTGATGAGTTAGCTTTTAAACTGTGAATGATTCTTTAAGACTGGAAAGTGCCTCTTGTGGTTCTGATTATTTTGAAGTTAAGAAGATAAAGTACCCAGATGTTTGTGCAACCTGAAATACAAATGTTTGCCCTTATGAGTGCTTCGATATTAAAATATACCTTGTCTTAAAGCAGCATTCCTATAGCCCACACTGAACTAAATTGATGACCAGTGATTTCCCATTCCTTACCTCCTTGGCAGATCTTCCCTTCTGCAAACCAGCATTTTGCATCTGCGCTAGTAGGCCTGCCACCAGGGAAATGAATGGGGGTCCCTCTGAACCTTAGCAGTTCAGTTTCCATATCCACAGTGTAGGTGCCATGGAGTTCCCATTCTTTCCCGTTGGTATCCAGGATTACATATTCAGAAATTCCATTTCCATTTGAATCTGTCCTTATCAACTGGTTGAATCCATAGAACTGCATGTTTCTGGAATGCTGAACCAGGCTGGCAGCACCAGCCTGTCCACTTTCTTTCATAGCATTATTCATGGCTTGTGCGATAAAGTAAATTGAATTGTAGATGGTTCCAAACAACGGTGAAACCTAGTTTTAAAAATTACAATTATCTTGAGCCCTACTCACCCTAGAGCGATTTTAGAGTATATCCCAAGCTTCTCTTCATTATTATGTGCCACACGTCTGAATGGAGCAGAGCCCTGAAGACCCAGAGGGGGGAAATATTTCTGAGGACTTGCTTGGTTTCTCCCCTGAATTTTTCTATTTTCCCCTCAAGGCCTTAACATCTTTAAATATATCAAATATGACAATTTTACGAGCAAACCGAGTCATACACAGTATATGTTTATGCTACCCAACTAAAAATGTGATTTAGAATTTAAAAAGAACACTAAAAACCAAGCATGAAACTAGACAAGGGGAGTTCCAGAGAAATTTACCAGGAAAATTATTGGTGCTCTGTGCATGATAAAATCACTTCCTTGCACTACTAGAGTGGTAAGTATATATATGACAAGATTGTAAATAACTGGTGACCACAATCCATGTCTTTGTCTCCCTGTCTTTGTCCAAAATGCCTAGTCTATTAGACACATACTCCTCAGAGAAAATGGCCACCAGGATTCAGTTTTAAATGCATATTCACACACTAGACAACTTGAGTTTAAGTCAACAAATCCTACATTTAATTGGCTAGCAAAGTTGCAAAACTTTGGAGAGAAACCACCATAAATCAATAGGTAGGCTACAGAAAATTGCATGAATATGTCTGCTACACAATTGTTCCAAGGATATTGATATTTGCATACCATGCCTGATGTATGATGTTCATTAACCTCATAAGTTATTTCTGGAATAACCCTTGTACTTTTTATTATAAAAGGTAAAAAGAAAGATCAAACACCCACCACACACACACACACACTCTCTCTCTGCAGTTCCCTACAGTCATGGCCTCATGGTTTTCTATAGCATTTCAAATCAAGTATGGAAGTCAAGAGGTTTATGATCATATTATTTTTACCAAGCTTTGAGGAAAGCTGATTACTCACAGGTTTTATATCCTAAGGTCTATAGAGCCAACATCCTGTGATAAGCTTCATGTGTGAGAAAAAAACAAAATACTTACAATTAACTGAATTCTGTTTGTATTGGAAATGCAAGTCAATATGCAGAGAAGTGCAGTGACTAACAGGATAGTGCCATGCTTTGTTTACATAGAATACGATGGGTCAACCACGACTTCATATTAGCATCACCATGATATATCAAAACCAAACTCATAGTAACAAATTAAGATGCTAACTGGGGATTGTGAAAAGCCTCAGAGAGGTTCTAGTACATCTAAAAGTTATAAAAGCAATAGACTATTCCTAAGGAAAGAATGTTTAGGTGAGTCACATGTTACTTTACACAAATGATGTAAAGAATTATGGTTATCATAACCTTTTATATCATTTGATTAGGTATCTTTATAGGTAGAAAAGGGGGATCTATAGAAGCTAGGTGATCTGACAAGTTTTCTCATTCCAGCATAAAATTAGGACTAGATTTCAGGGCTCCTATATCTTGGATTAGTCTTCTTGATTGGAAAAAAAAAAACATGGACTAAGGTCCCTTCTGGTTCTGATCTCCTCTAAAAGTTCCTGACTTTTGGCCAAGTCAAGAGACTAAAATTAGCAAGCAAACATTTTTTTGGCCTATATATGGGTTCTTGTTTAGCTTTCTAGCCTCTTCATAATACTAGAGTGCCCCAAACTCAGGTCTTTAGCTTCCTGACTGTCTACACTCTCTCCTTTGATGACCACTTCAAATTTTATGAATTGAAATACCACATCTACCCCATAACTCTCAGACTTAAGATTCCAGTTTAGACCTCTCTCCTGTATTGCAGACTCAAATAGTCAATTGCTTATGTCAACAACATTACTTGAATGTTATATTTTAACATACTCTGAATTGATCTCCTTCCTAAACCCCCGTTCTACATACAATAAGTATCTCTCCTTTTTCTAAATAGCTATTATATACTTCCATTTTTAAAAACTACTGAGTCTCAGTCTCCTGAATTCTGTTTCAATGGACTCTCTCCACTACCCAACCCCAGCAGAAACAGATTATAAATACATCAAACCAGGGTAGACACCGTTAATGAACAAAAATACATGGAGGTCACTTAGGAAGTTTTCAATAATCCCTTGTCTTGACTTTTGTGGACAGTGCTTGTCTTTAGGACTCCTACAAGAGCCCAACTACTTTCCAAGATATTGGTAGGTTATGAGAAAAGGTGAAGGAAAGAAGGCAGAGTACAAAATCAATACTAGTAAAATAAAAACCAGTTTTTAAACACCCACAGGGCAGCAACTCCCTGAAAGCAGAAAAGAACACTGGCATTCTGTTTTGAAAGGCATAGAGCCTTCTGGGAAAGACCATATCTATCTATCTATGACCAAAAAGAAAAAAAAGAAAAAAAAGAAACTCTTAAAAACACTTCTGCATCTGACACACTGCACTGTGTTTTCTGCTGGCTAGGCTAGTCTATCCTGCCCTCTATGTTCTCAGGTAGACTGCTGGTAGAACTGGCTGACAGAAACTCCCTATGATTACTGAAACTTGAAGTTTATTCTTGGGAATTTTCTCATATCTTTCATATTTTAAAGACAGACACACAAACACACACACACACACACACACACACACACACACACGGACTGCTGTAAGTGCCCTCATAGTCACAAAAGTATAATGGAAAAAAGACTTGAAGTTAAGAGAAAATCTTACCAGCAGTATTCAATTACAAACAAGGAGCTGTCATCCTGGCACCACTGTCCATGGGAAAGCTTAGATCTGTTTCACCCATTCAACTCCTTAGCAATGGAAATTTCCCCCTTCATATAAGACCAAAGTCTAAAGCATGCTCTGTTAGTATCAATCACAAAAGTTCTCTAGTTGTATTTGTAGCATATAATCAGAATAGGAAGTACAGGATGAAACAAGGGATAACTAGACATGCTCTGTGGCCCTATCCTGGCTTCTCACTAAAACAGTTTTTAAAAAAGCGTAGTGGTTTGAATGAGAATGGCCCCCCATAGGCTCAAATGTTTAAATATTTGGTCCTGAGTTGGTAGAAATGTTTTGGAAGAATTAGGAGGTGTGGCCTTGTTGAAGTAGGTGTGAACTTGTTCAAGAAGATAGTTCACAGGGGTTGGGCTGTCTGTCTGTCTGTCTGTCTATCTCTCCACATTGGGGGTCAGATGTAAGCTACTCTTCTAGGACCATGCCCATCTGCCTGCTGTCATACGTACTCCCTGCCATGATAGTTATAAACTCACCATCTTAAACTGTAAACTCCATTAAACACTATAAGCTCCATTGCTCATGGTGTTTTGTTACAGGGACAGAAAACTGACTAACACAAGAAGCAAGACAGAATGGGCAGGAACACCTGCCAGACAGTTGACTTTGTTGACCTCACAGTCCAGAAGAGAAAAGCCATTAATGATTCATGCTATTGTTTTTGCCTACTATGTAGATCTGAACCTGAATAATTGAATTAAAACCAAATGGTAACTGAAACATAACACTGGTTTTTATTTCGTGACTTTAGATAACTCTATTCTAAGAGTTTAAGAACCATTAAAAATAAGAATGAGGTCAAAGTAAGGAGCAAGGCTATCTGAATTTTTTAGCAGTTTATGCTGGTATGAAGTTGATTGTCATCACTTGGTCCTCAGAAGTGTACACTAGAACCTACTTCTTCAAGCAGTCATTATTTGAATAACAAAAATTGCCGCATCACTTTCAAACAAGAAGCTAGGCATATGAAGAGTCTTAAGAACTTTAAGTTAATTGAATTTCTGTTGTTAAAATGATACAATAATTCATGATCAGACTCCTTTGACTTGGTCAAAAGCTAGATGAAAAAACAATGTTTAGTATGACAGTCATATAGAGTAAGGTAGATAGACAACTGTGGTCACTGAAATTTGGGAAATTTTTCTTTACAGACTTTTAAAATGTCTCCTGGGCTTCTTTCTGAAATGTCCAAGCTGCTGTCTCCCCTTTAGCTTAGCACCCCCTGCCAGGCATCCATATTTAGGCTAATGAAAGACAGTAGCTATAGGGAATATAAGCTCCCTACAACTAGTATCCTAAGAAATCTGGAAGATTCCCTTTGCTTAATCTTAGAAAGTCACACATGAGGAAAATATCCAAAATGTTTGTTCTAGCAATATGTGCTTGTAGCCAACAGAATTTCATTTAAAACAAACATCAAGAGTACAATTTTTTAAATAGGGAGAATTCAGGCATCAAAACCTAGTTTCAGAAGTCTATTTTGTGCCAAAGTATAAAGGTACATAGTGATAATTCTTGCTCAGTCATCCTGAGACCAAATTAGGAAGTTTTTCCGTGGTTTCCCACCCCTACAGCTTCCTATTTTGATATACTCTTCTCTTTTCATGGCTCCTTATAAAGCCTTACTACCTCCTACATCCAAGGAAAAGAATCAAATAAACATGTTCAGATCAAAATATAAGTCACTTAAGTTCTGTTACGTTCCTTTAGTAAAGAATTAGCATTAGATACTCCCTATAAAAATACACAGTAAACCTTATGTGTGGTCCCGTGATCAGGTTCGGGTAACAGTCTTGGGTAGAATCCCAAGTCTATCATTTGAGGAAACTGCTTTGAGCTTTAATTTTCTTACTCATAAAATATAAATGTTAGTATGTAATTTGTGGGTTGGCTTGAGGGTTCGATGGGATCATTTATGCAAACTACTTAGTACAGAGAAAACACTGGATATACAATACCTGCTATCGTTTGTATTTATGAGGAGGGGCTTCTGTCTCTGGCAACATCATTCTGGAAATGTAGAGTTTTTGCTCCTTGTTCCAGTCTTAAATCTATGACCAGTAATAGTCTCAATGTCCCCAAATGGTAAAACCATTGGGAAAAAGACCTATTTATATTTTGCTTCGCATTATATCCCCTACAGAGTTCTGGAGCCACAGTAATATTAACAATGGCTACTTTATTAATAATTATGATTAACATTTATTAAGGGGTTACTAGGTATCAGGCAAATTCATTAATGTCTTCACTCACTTGAGTCTCACAGTTCTGTGAGGGAGTACCAATATTATGTACATTTTAAAATAAAATGAAGATAGAGAGTTTAAGCATACTAAAGGTAGTCCCTTTGAAGCTTTAAACCAATGTGCTATGTTTGAGCTTAATACTTAATACTTGTTAAATTAATTACAGGGCTGTGGCAAACAACAAAAAGGAATATCATGTGCACCCATTTGTAACTTCTTTTGTCCTACATTGTTTGTTTATAGACTTTCTAATAAAAGGGGAAGAAGAAACAGAAACATTAGTGTTTCGTAATTAGTAATATCAAAGACCTCTGCAAACCTGAGCCAGAGAACATGTAAGAGAGAAGGCTACTATAGGAGTGGTAACTGATTTTGCAGCATGGAGACCAATCAAACTTAGGTATCTTCAGAAGGAAGCATTGATAAGCAGCAAGCAGCTATGTTTTCTTAGAATACTAGAAAGGAGTATTAGAGTTGTTTGACACTATGCCAGTAGGGCTGAAGCCAAGCATTAATGAGAAAAAGCTCTTTAAATATCTGAGGAAGGAATACATAGACATCTCCCTGTCGTGAAATACACTGAGAACAGACCCTGCAAAAAGCAAAAGGAAAACAACAAAAACAACAACAAAACCCCAAAAGCCATTATATTGTTTCACAGAGGCTCCAGAACAAAAATGGTGGAACCAAAGAACTTGGAATTGAGATGGGGTATTCATAATGATGAGGTATTTATGAGACTGACAGTGAGAATCTGTTTCTTTCACCCAAATTTGTGCCTAGATTCTGGAAGTGAAGGTTTTTAAGTCTCTTCTCTGAAGATTGTCTTGGACCCAAGGGTCAAATCTTAACGTATATTAACCAAAAACAAACAAAATAAAATTGAACAACTGGTGGTTAGCCAATTGCTCTCTGCAGAATCCCACTAGGCAATAAACCTACTTTCAGATTTGCTGTTTATAGCTTCATTCTTAACTACAGGCAGGCATTCCCATTGCTAGATGTCTAAGCAAAGCTTCTAACAGTAAATAGAATGATCAGAACAAAGAAACTTGAAAAAAGGAACTCAGGGAAAAATAAAAGTGAGCCTCAAAGAAGCTATGATATTTTAAAAGAATTAAGAGCTCTTCATGTCCTTGAGTTCCATATCTACAACTTCAACCAAATGCCAATCACAAAAAATACAACATACACATACTTGCATGCATACAAAATTGTAAGCATATATCTGTAAGTATATGTACTGGAAAATAATATATGTATATTTGAAGCTTTTCTTTTTTGTTACTTCCAATATAATATAATATAATAAATATAATATAATAAATATAATATAATATAATATAATATAATTAATATAAGGTATGTATAGCACTTGTATGAGACATCATAAATGATCTAAAGGTGACTCAAAGCATGTGCAAGGATGAGCATAGGCTATGCACAAATGCTCTACCATTTTACATAAGGAACTTGAGAAAGCATCAACTTTGATATCTGGAGGAGATTCTGAAACCTATGTTCCATAAATACTGAAGGACAAATGTAGTTTGTCCTTGATGAAACAGAACACCACTAAAATAGAGTGGACTCTTAGAAACTAAAAATGTTGTAACTATGCCTTTTTAAAAAGAATTGGTAAAAGGCTAAGAGCACAAAGTGGAGCAATTCAATAAGACAAACTAAGTCAAATATATAGGACATATAAAAGAACAATAAAACAATTAAAAGATCAGTCCAGCATATAGAGAAAGCAGATGAAATGTTTACACAAAAGATACTTGCACCTCACCTCCATGTTTACTGTTTCATTATTTAGAGTAGGCAGAATAGGAAAGCAACCCAGATACATCATCTCAGCAGATGAAAAGATAAAGGAAGTATATAGAACACTCATCTGTTAGAGATAAAATTTTGTCATTTTCGAAGATATGGATAGCAATGGAGAATCTTATCTTAGGTAAGACAAGCCAGAAATATAAATACCATACGTTCTTACTCATTTAAGAAAAATGATAAATCAACTTGTAAGCGTATGTAACAGGACAGAGGTCTCTAGTAAAAGGGAAGGATAAAGGGGGAAAGGACCAAAATAAATTAAGAGGTACTTTTAGGAACTGGAAACTGTAATCAGGAGGGAGAGGATAGGAGTCTGGATAGAGCCTGTGAGCACATCATGGACATGCATATAGAAATAGCAATTTGAATTCCATTGATTTTCAAAATATGCATTAAGAACTATAATAAAATAAAACTAAAAACTAATCATTAATCTCATTTATTTGTTCATCGTCGTTGTGTGCTTTTGTTTGTTTGTTTGTTTGTTTGTTTCAGACAGGGTCTCATGTATCTTACGCTGATCTCAAACTCCCTATGTAACCACAAATAACTTTAAACTTCTAATCTTCCTGTTTCTACTTCCTTGAGTGCTGGGATTACTGGAATGTAGCACTGTAGGTTAAACTCGGGGCTTTCTGCACACTAGATAAGGACTCTACCAACCGAGCTACATCCCTGGTTCCTTAGTCATTTATTTAGATAAAATATTCCAAAATCATTAATATAAAAGATCAATCTAGAAAATCTTACCTGCCTACTTCCCTTCCTAACAAAATAACAAAATTCCTTCAATAACAAAATTATTGAAAATAACATCAAATAAATAATAAAACAAAATCACCCAGGATGAATGGGCTTATAGACCAAAAGGGTCTACCAAAGGAAGAGTATAAGATGTGTTAAAGACTCATACACCATCATGGTTCATAGCATCAGAAACAAAGATACAAAAAGCTGAAGATTTGGCACAGTGGTAGAATGGTAGCCTAGCAAGTGTGAGGTCCTAAGTTCCACCCTCAGTAACCCTCCTATCCCCACAAAAAACAAATAAACTTCAAAAGACTGAGGGAAATGATTTTTCACTAAGATTAATATAGCAAAGTTGGGTTAAAGACTTCCTGAACACGTAAGACTCAAGTGTTTACCCAACATGCCTTTTTCAGAGGCTACTGGTAGATGTGCTCTACAAACTAAATGCAAAAACAAATCAAGAAAAATGAGAGTCGTGAGAGTTATGAGGAGTGAAAATGGACATTTTTTAAATGTAAAAATGGAGATTTCAGACAAATAATTGTGTGACACTGTGAAAAAAGCATAGGCTTAGATCAGACTAGGAAGGCAAAGGGCCTCAAGAAAAACAAAGTTCAGAAGGATTTTATGGGCTTTACCAAGGATAAAATTGTTTGAGAGGATTTTACAGTCTTATCAGAAAGTGTGGAATGACTGAGAAATGAAAATTAAAGTAAGTTTATTTTGTGTGCAAGGTAAATTTTGCTGGTATTGTAACATATGCCCCACATAAACTTTTCCTTTTTGCAATCATCATTGAATGATACTGAAATGGCAACCATATTAAAAAATACTGCCTACATTGTGTGCTGGGACCAGAGCCTAGCAGAATCATCATCAAAGAGACCAGAGAGACTTCACCCTGCAATTGATGGGAACAGATGCAGAGTACCACAGCCAAACATTAGGTGGGGCTCAGGGAGTCCTGTAGAGGAAGGGGAGGAAGACTTATGGAAGAGCCTAGGCATCAGGGACACAATGAGAACATGGCTCACAGAATCAACTGACCAGGACTCACAGGTGCTGGGCAAAGATTAGGGAGCCTGTAGGGGTCTGACTTAGGTCCCCTGAATATGTGTTAATGCTGAGTAGCTTGGTGTTTTTGTAGGAATCCTAACAGTGGGAGTGGGGGCTGTCTCTGGTTCTTTTGCCTGTTTGTGGAGCTCTTTTCTTCCTACTGGATTGCCTTGCCCTGCCTTTGATAACACAGCATGTGCCTGGTCTTATTGTACCTTGTTGTGCTGTGGTTGGTTGATGTCCCTAGGAAATCTACTCTTTTCTGAGGGGAGGAGGAAAGGGTGGATCTGAGGAATAGGAGAGATGAAGGGGAAAGTCTAGGGTGGGGGAGAAAACTGCTGTCTGGATGTAATATATGAAAAAATAATCTAAAAAATAATAGAAAAAAAACACTGATGGATGTAGTGGCTAAGTGTATAACTAAGAAAATCAGGAGTCCACAGCCATTCTCCTTGGCTACATGATAAATTTAAGGTATGCCTTGATTCATGAGACTGTTTACAAAAAAGAGAGAAGTGAAGAGTAAAACATACTTGTATTTAGGATTGGAAAAAGGATAAGAGTGTAAAAAAGGCTAGCAGTCCTCCTCCACTGTAATAGGTATGCAAAGAGTGGCCCACACTGAGAAATCAAGATTGACCAATACCAGTATGGTAGAATAAAATGGGCATAGAAGACAGCTCTGCAGTTAAGAGATCATACTGCTCTTTAGGACAACCTGAGTTTGGCTTCAACTACACATCAGGAAGCCAGTAACCCCAGCCCAGAGGGTCCAACTCCCCCTTCAGAACTCTGTGAGCTCTGTATTCACAAGTTCATACCCACAAACACACAGACACAGAAAAACACACACACACACACATATACACATAAAGTCACACACACACACACACACACACACACAAAGGGGGAGAGAGGGGAAACAGAGAGGGAGAGGGAAAGGGAGAGGTATACAAGACCTAAGGCACATGACAGTGAATACTTCTGAAGGGAAAGATGAAAATTTAAGGACAGCTTTTTTTTATTGGTGTAAACATTTCAGCATTTCCTGATTTTGCTTAGTTTTACTCTTATGTTTTGCCTTTTAAATAAAGCAAGAAAATAAGTGTATTTGAAATCTTTGATATGGGTAATGGAGCCTATGTAGAGAAATTTCAATTCCATTGAAAGTTACTAGCAAAATAATTTTAAGAGTCTATCTATTTGATTTAGGTGTATGTGTATAAGCCTTTTATGAGTAAATATGTGTCACATGTGTGCAGGAAGCCCACAGAGGCTGAAAAAAGGTGCTATATTCCATGGAACCAGAGTTATAGATAGTTGTGAGCCACCACGGGAAAGAAATCCAGGTTCTGTTCTGAAAGATATCTGTATTCTCCCTGAACACCCACGCTCCAGTGTCATCCCCTTCCCCATGTCCTGCCTTTCTGTGTTTATTACCCCTGTGTGAATGAATTACAATTTGAAAAAATAAATAAATTATTTAAAAAGAAGAAGAAGAAGAAGAAGAAGAAGAAGAAGAAGAAGAAGAAGAAGAAGAAGAAGAAGAAGAAGAAGAAATCCAGGTTCTCTGCAAGCATAGTAAATGCCTTTCTCTACTGAACTCTATATCCCTACTTTTTAATCAATCACATTATTTTAAGTATGAGCTATATCTAATACATTTGCTAACCCAGAACTCACTTGTTCACTCGTTTATTTTCTCTCTCTATTTCTAGAAGGTAAGTCTCATCAGACAGGAATAACAATAGGCTAGTAAATGTTTAACAGTGATTCTACAGACACAACAAAAACTTCATCTGCAGTGTCTTCAAGTTCTGGTCATGTGAATACTCTTTCCATACCTAATTTCAAGCTACCAAAATGATGTCGCTAAACACTGAATTGGTAGCAGATGCAGCAATTTGGCTTTGGTGACTGGCTCAACGATACCATTGAGAGAAACTTTGCTTGTCTTGTTCCCTATTTCCTCTCTCTGCACTTAATCACGGTGCTTAGCACATGGTGACTCAATAAAGAGCAGTTTACCTGTTGACTGAAAGGAAATAAACAACAAAAGCATAGAGCCCGGCTGATACCAGCCCAAATGCTGCAGCCTTCAAGCTTCCCAGGAGGTCCACAGTGACCAAGGACACAGGTAAGAATTTTACCCAAATACTCAAGCCAGCTGGGACTCTCACACAATCCACTTCTCCACCTTCATTCTCCCCTACTTCCCCACCCAGGTCAGAGCAGCAGCCCTGACCAATACCAGCCTAAATGACAAAGCCTGGGATCCTTCCAGGAGGTCCACAGTAACCAAGGCCACAGGAGGTCCACAGTAACCAAGGCCACAGGAGGTCCACAGTAGCCAAGGCCACAGGAGGTCCACAGTAACCAAGGCCACAGGAGGTCCACAGTAGCCAAGGGCACAGGAAGTCCACAGTAACCAGGGACACAAGAGGCCCACCCTAACCAGAGACAACACTGTCTGCCTCCAAGAAGACCAGCTCTAACTCAGGTCAGAGAGATCTACCTGCCTCCAAGGAGTCCAGTTCCAGTCAGAGACAACCAGGCCTATTAACAACAGTGAGAACCAGATGGCCAGAAGCAAGTGCAAGATCATAAGGGACAGAACCCAATGTACTCTGGCATCATCAGAACCAAGTTCTCCCACCACAACAAGCACTGGATACCCTAACATGCATGGAAAGCAAGATAATGACCTAAAATCCCATCTTGTGAAGATGATAGAGGTCTTTAAGGAGGATATAAA
The DNA here is from genome assembly GCF_004785775.1 of Grammomys surdaster. Classification (NCBI taxonomy): domain Eukaryota; kingdom Metazoa; phylum Chordata; class Mammalia; order Rodentia; family Muridae; genus Grammomys; species Grammomys surdaster. Next base: position 2,623,844 of record NW_021604621.1, read on the forward strand.
GAACTCTCTTAAAGAAATACAGAAAAACACAAGCAAACAGGTATAAGCCCTTAAAGAAGAAACAAATAAACCCCTTAAAGAAATACAGGAAAATACAAAAAGCAGGTGAAGGAATTGAACAAAAAGGTCCAAGTACTAAAAATGGAAATAGAAACAATAAAGAAAACACAAAGGGAGGCAACCCTGGAGATGGACAACTTAGGAAAGAGATCAGGAGCTACAGACACAAGCATCAACAACAGAATACAAGAGATAGAAGAGAGAATCTCAGGCATGGATGATACCATAGAAAATATTGACACATTGGTCAAAGAAAATACAAAGTGTAAAAAGCTCCTAACTCAAAATATCCAGGAAATTCAGGACATGATGAAAAGATCAAACCTGTGAATAATAGGAATAGAAGAGGAAGAAGAACCCCAGCTCAAATGGCCAGAAAACATCTCCAAAAAAAAAAAAAGTCTTAGAAGAGAGCCTTCCCTAACCTAAAGAAGGAGATGCTCATAAATGTACAAGAAGCCTACAGAACATCAAATAGATTGGATAAGAAAAGAAAATCCTCTTGTAACATAATAATCAAAGCACTAAATGCACAGAACAAAGAAAGAATATTAAAAGCAGTACTAGAAAAAGGCCAAGTAACATATACAAGCTGACCTATCAGAATTACACAACTTTTCAACAGAGACTCTAAAAGCCAGAATATCCTGGACAGATGTCATCAAGAACCTGAGAGAACACGATAATGTGCCCAGCAAAACTCTCGATCATCATAGATGGAGAAATCAAGATATTCCATGACAAAACCAAATTTAAACAATATTTTTCTACTATCTACAGAGAATTCTAGAACAAAATCTCTAACACAAGGAGGGTAACTACAGCCAAAAAACACAAGAAACTAAACAGTTCACAACAAACCCAAAAGAAGAGAATCATACACACATACTACCACTGCCAGCAACGAAAATAACAGGAACTAATAATAAGCTGCCTTTAATATCTCTCAACATCAATGGACTCAATTCCCCAATAAAAAGGCACGGGCTAACAGATTAGATAAGTAAATAGGATCCAGCATTTTGCTGCACACAAAAAATACACCTCAGTGAAAAAAGATACTACCTCAGAGTAAGAGGCTGGGGAAAAAGTCTTCCAAGAAAATAGTCCCAAGAAAAAAGCTGGAGTTGCCATTCTAATATCCAATAAAATAGACTTTCAACCAAAAGTTATCAAATGCTATGGAGAAGGACACTTTATATTCGTCAAAGGAAAAATTCACCAAAAGGAAGTTTCAGTCCTGAACATATATGCCCAAATGCAAGGGCACACACATTAGTAAAAGAAAGTTTACTAAAGCTCAAAACACACAATGAACTTCACACAATCATAGTGGAAGACTTCAACACCCCACTCTCACCAGGGAACAGGTCATTGGAACAGAAACTAAACAGAGACACAGTGAAAATAACAGAAGTTATGAACCAAATGGATTTAACAGATATCTGCAGAACATTTCACCACAAAAAAAGAGAAAATAGTTTCTCAACACCTTGTAGAACCTTCTCCAAAACTGACCATATAATTGGACATAAAACAAGTCTCAACAAATACAAAAAGATTGGAATAGTCCTATGCATTCTATCAGATCACAGCAGACTAAGGCTAAACTTCAATAACAAAAAAACATCAGAAACCCCACATATCCATGTAAACTGAACAACTTTCTGCCCAATGATAACTTTGTCAGGGAAGAAATAAAGAAAGAAATCAAAGACTTTTATAGAATTCAATGAAAATGAAGACATATCATACATGGACTTATAGGACACAGTGAAAGCAACATTAAGAGGAAAATTCTTATCACTAAGTACCTTCATAAAGAAATCTGAGAGATACCATACAAGCAACTTAACACACCTGAAAGCTCTAGAACAGAAAGAAGCCAACACACCCAAGAGAAGTAGAAGGCAGGAAATACTCAAACTCAGGGCTGAAGTCAACCAATAGAAACAAAGAGAACAATACAAAGAATCAAAAAAAAATAATAAAGACCAAGAGCTGGTTCTTTGAGAAAATCAACAAGATAGATAAACCCTTAGCCAAACTAACCAGAGGGCACAAAGACACTATCCAAATTAACAAAATTAGAACTGAAAAGGGAAACATAACAACAGAACCTGAAGAAATTCAAAAAATCATCAGAAATTACTACAAAAGCCTATACTCCACAAAACTGGAAAATCTAGAAGAAATGGACGATTTTTCTAGACAGATACTAGGTACCAAAGTTAAATCAAGATCAGAGAAACTAAACATTCCCATAACCCCTAAGGAAATAGAGATACTTAGGTACTCCAATGCCTAAACCACACAAAGACCAAACAAAGAACAAGAACTTCAGACCAATCTCACTTATGAATATTGATGTAAAAATACTCAATAAAGTTCTTACCACCCAATGCAGCCGAAAAGGAGTGCGTGGTGCTAGGAGAGGGTGCAACCTACATGGCCTAAGACAGGGCTCTCACCCTTCTTTCACCCGCCTCGGGGTCCCTTGACGTTGCCCATCGTCGACAGCCTAAAGCCTCCAACAATCGATGTGACTCATCTCACATCAATGTTTTGGGGTTGTGAACTTGTCTAAGACCACCCATAATTAGACATCCAAATTCAAAACTCACATAGTTGGGATTGATCATAAGATGCCTTCTCTAACTAAACAGAGAAGGGGGAGATGCCAGAAGCCAGGACCCTCGCCCTTACCCTCACCCCCTACCTTTCCCCACCTGCACAATGTCCCCTGAAGCTTGACAACTGCAAGATCCTGCTTGGCAACTGCAGATAGGCTCAAAGCAGTGTACCATATCTTCTGAAGAATAGCAGGGAGACCATAACTCAAGCAGTGTACCATATCTTCTGAAGAACTGCAGGTAGATCATAATTCAAGGCAGTGTACCGTATAGACCATGACATGTTTCAAGGCACAGACCAAGAAGATTCTGTACTTTTCCACCACCTGACCCCTCTTACCCCCTCCCCTTGTAAAACATGCTATAAAAAGCATTTCATGTTTAAAAAAAAAATTAAATAAAAAAAAAAGTTCTTACAAACCAAATCCAAGAATACATCAAAACCATCATTCACCACAATCAAGTAAGCTTCATCCCAGGGTCACAGGGATAGTTCAATAAATAAAAATACATATGATTATCTCATTAGATGCTGAAAAAGCCTTCAAAAAAATACACACCCCCTTCATGTTATAAGTTCTGGAGAAATCACGAATGTATAGCACATAAATAAATATAAATAAGACAACATATAGCAAACCAACAGCCAACATTAAATTAAATGGAGAGAAACTAGAAGCAAACCCACTAAAATCCAGGACAAGACAACGTTGCCCAGTCACTCCTTATCTACTCAATATAGTACTTAAAGTTCTAACTAGAGCAATTAGACACCAAAGGGATATCAAGGGGATACACATTGGAAAGGAAGAAGTCAAAGTATCACTATTTGTAGATGATATGAGAGTATACATAAGCAACTCCCAAAATTCCACCAAAGAACTCCTACAGCTGATAACTTCAGCAAAGTGGCTGGAAATAAAATTAACTCAAACAAATCAGTAGCCTTTCTGTACTCAAAGGAGAAACAGGCTGAGAAAGAAATTAGGGAAACAACACCCTTCCAGATAGCCACAAATAGTATAAAATATCTTGGTGTAACTCTTACCAAGCAAGTGAAAGATCTGACAATAACTTTAAACCCCTGGAAAAAAAAAGAAACTGAAGAAGACCTCAGAAGATGGAAAGATCTCCCATGCTCATGAATTGTTAGGAATAAAATAGTGAAAATGGCCGTCTTATCAAAAGCAATCTACAAATTCAATGCAATACACATCAAAATTCCAACACAATTCTTAACAGACATTGAAAGAGAAATTCTCAACTTTATATGAAAAAAGGAAAAAACCCAGGATAGCCAAAACAATTCTCAGCAATAAAAGAACTTCCAGAGGAATTACAGTCCTGTACCTCAAGCTGTACTACAAAGTAATAGTGATTAAAACTGAATGGTATTGGTACAGAGACAGAGATGTCAATCACTGGAATAGAATCGAAGACCCAGAAGTAAACCCATATCATACAGTTCAAAAAAGAAAGCATCTTCAATAAATGGTGCTGGTCTAACTGGTGGTCTGTATGGAGAAGAATGAAAATAAATCAATATTTATCACGTTGCACAAAGCTCAAGTCTAAGTAGATCAAGGGCCTCCACATAAAATCAGATACATTGAATCTAATAGAAGAGAAAGTAGGGAAGAGCCTTGAACTCATTGTCACAGACAGAAATTTCTTGAAGAGAACACCAGTGCCTCAGGCTCTAAGATCAACAATTGATAAGTGAGACCTCAAGGAACTGAAAAGCTTCTGTAAGGCAAAAGACACTGCCATTAGGACAAAATGGCAACCTACAGATTTGGAAAAAAAATCTTCACTAACCCTACATTTGATAGAGGGCTAATATCCAAAATATATAAAGAACCCAAGAAGTTAACCTCTAAAACCCCAAATAACCCAATTAGAAAATGACCAAGAAACAAATAAATGTTCAAAGTCCTTAGAATCAGAGAAGTGCAAATCAAAATGACCCTGAGATTCCATCTTATACCAATCAAAATTGCTAAGATCGAAACCTCAAGTGACAGTACATGCTGGTGAGGATGTGGAGAAAGAGGAACACTCCTCCATTGCTGGTGGGATTGAAAACTGGTACAACCACTCTGCAAATCAATCTAGCAGTTCCTCAGAAAATCAGAAATAGTTCTACCTGAAGACACAGTTATACCACTCTTGGGCTTATACCCAAAAGACGACTCACCTTACCACAAGGATACATGCTCCACCATGCTCATAGCACCCTTATTTGTAATAGCCAAAAGCTGGAAACAACACAGATGTCCCTCAACTGATGAATGGATATAGAAAATATTTATTTACACACGATTCAGTTATTAAAAACCAAGACATCATGAATTTTGCAGGCAAATGAATGGAGCTAGAAAATATCATCCTGAGTGAGGTAACCCAGACCCAAAAGGACATTCATGACATGTACTCACTGATAAGTGGATATTAGACAAAATTACAGAATACCTAGAATACAGCCTACAACCTTAAGAAGTGTAACAAACAGAAATGTCCAAGTGAGGAGGCTTCAATTCCACTTAGAAGGGGTAAGGAAATAATCACAGGAGGCAGAGGGAGGGAGGGATCTGGGTGGGAGAGGGAAGAGGGAGGGAAAAAGGGGAACAAGATCAGATATGGGGTAGGGGACAGGAGAGAAGCCCAGAGGACCAAGAAAATGAATGGAAATAAACAGCCTTGGAGAGTGGGAAATGGAGGCACCCTCTAAAAAGTGCCAGAGACCAGGGAGGTGAGACACTCTCAGGACACATTGGGAGTGACCTTAGCTAAAATGTCCAACACTGGGAAAAGGGAACTGGAAGAGTCCACCTTTAGAAGAAAGACAGGGCCTCAAGTGGAGGGACAGGGTTACTAACCCACAATAAAAATTCCTGACCCCAAATTGCTTCTGTCTAAAAGAACTGCAGGGGCAAAAATGGAAAAGAGACTGAAGGAAAGGCTGTTCAATGACCAGCTCAGCTTTGGATTCATCTCATGGGGGAGCACCAAGGTCTGACACTATTACTGATGCTATGATATGCTTACAGACAGTCTGGCCTGACTGTCCTCTGAGAGACCCTACCAACAAATAACTGAGACAGAAGTAGATACTCAACCATTGGACTGAAGTCTGGGACCCTTGTAGCTGAATTAGGAGAAGGAATGAAGAAGCTGAAATGGAGAGCAACTCCATAGGAAGACCAGCAGACTCAACTAACCCAGACCCCAGGGCGCTCCCAGAGACTGAACCACCAACCAGGAGCATACACGGGCCAGTCCAAGGTCCCAGACACATATGTAGCAGAGGACTGCCTAGTCTGGCCTCAGTGAGAGATGTGCTTAATCCTGCTTTGCAGGGTTGATGTCCCAGGGAAGGGGGAGGCCTAGTGGAGGGAGCACACCATCTCTGAGGCAAGGGGGAGGAGTAATGGGATGAGGAACTGTGGGAGGGGAACCAAGGGAGAACCAAGGGGGGCCACGATTGGAATGTAAATAAATAAAATAATTTTTAAAAAAACATAAGCACAGAGATAGACCAACACTGAATGAATACAATTATTTAGTCTGAAAAAAACTCAAAATTCCCAAAGCCAAATAATGTCAAAGGCTAGAAATACTGAAAGACCTTCTGTTAGGAATCAGAAAACCTTGAGAGAATGAGAAGCTGCATAAATTCATTGTTCTCTGTGACTAAAAAGATTTCGTCGTGTAACTATACCACAATTTCTTGGTGCATTCATCTGTTGATTGTCACCTGATATATAAAATCATGTATTTACAGATTTCATGAGAGCAGAAGTGAAACTGTCTTGGGGGGGTGGGGGGGACAAAAACAATGAATGGGAGGGATAAGAAAGAACAAGATGGAGGCTTGCTGGAAGCAATTATATACTTGCAAGTAAAAGACTTTATGCAACCTGTGCAGATGAAACTTTTACATTAAATTTTTTAAAAAGTAAAAGTTTTTTAAATTTGAAACAAAGAAAATACAGATAGTGGAAGTCAGACTGTAAGTTGGTACTGGGTCACCATCAATCAACAATGTCATGCTGGCCTCAAAGGGGAAAACATAGGAAAGAAGATAAGAGTGAGCCAAGCATTCAGCTATTCAGTTTATACATGTTTAATCATCACAAGAATCCCAGGAGACAGTCTTCCCCATTTTACAGATGGGGAAACTGAAAGTCATCAGCTCCAAGCAACTTTCCCAAGACAGTAAGGAGATCTGGCGTTGATGGTTTTATTTTTGCTTGCTTTTAACTGACACATTAAAACACAAAATTATACATACATTATGGAGCACCATGTGATGTTTTCATACATGTTTACCTCTATAATGTCTTAATCATTGTAACATTTATCAGATAACTAACACAAATAAGATATCATTCAATAATGAAAGCATTTTTAAAAAATCTTTTCTTTTACCTTTTGAAAAACATGCTACAATATCTTATCTATAGTCACCCTATTGTGCAACTTCTTACTTCTATCTAGCTGTAACTAAGTCTTCATTGATCAACCTTCCCCAGAGACCTGGGATTTAGACCGAAGTTTGCTTAGCTTCTTATTATATTCTCTTCCTGCTATACCAGCTGCCTTCAAAAATACCTTTTTAAAAAGAGTTATTTTTTAAATGGGAGTTTTGCTTATAAGAGACATGAGGCTAATTATCTAACCTCCTATCATTCTTTACGTTCTTTAGTTATACAGTTTAGCCTAGGCACCTGAAAAGTGGGAGTAGAAATGCATCCAAGAAGCCTTTTTTAAAAATAAGCTCTGTATTCTTTGTTGTAGCTCTATTTCCTTGTCTAAAGCAGAATGCAGGCTGCCTAGCAACCAAGCTAATGGTGTCTCTTTTTTTGCCTTAATTATCTTATGTTTTGTACAAGCTCAAAGGGATTGAATCAAATATCTAGAGTGCAAGGTCTGAGTTTTTATATCAATATATGTGTTCATACATATGCATAGGACACACACACACACACACCTCTTCTTCTCTCAATCCAATAATCATAGAAAAAAAGATGAGTTTTCAGACTATCTTTATATATCTTTATATGATGCCGTATCATTGGCTTAAAAGGCACAAAAAATTAACAACCTGATCATCTGTGAATAACTATAACACAAAATGTCTGGTCTGACCAACAATTCCTATTAATCTGAGAGAGTCCTGTAACTCCTGACTACACTGAACAGTCGTTTTCAGGTGTGTGTGTGTGTGTGTGTGTGTGTGTGTGTGTGTGTGTGTCTGTGTCTGTGTTTTTGTTTCTCTTTCTGTTTCTGTGTGTCTGTGTGTCTGTACGTGTATCCCCTAAAAGAGATTTCTAATAGACATATCAGCAGTGATGCAGAACAACTCCAGTACTATCAGTATTTTTGTGAGTCAGTTTTCTTACTAGACAATTTGAGAAATCTTTGCTATCAAGGCAGGAAATCATATGCAATCCTAAATTTGATCTGAATCACTTATTCATAGGAAAACAACCAACCAGACAAATAAGAACTGGAATGAAAGCATGCCATTAGAAAATGCGATAATTAGGCACAATCCCCTTTCTTCTTTGCTAGCTGATTTTCAGCATAATTCATACTCTGCTGGCAACTATAGACTTAATCACAGTGGTCTCATTCCTCTCTCCAGATTTTTGATTCAGGCATTGGTAAGAGACACAATTGTGACAAAGAAGGAATGTGGGAACACCTATATGGGTAACTTCTAGGATAGTTTCCCAATCTTGAACAGAGATACAAGAAAGGACCATTCCTGTTTTGCATTCCTGAATATCCATACCTGTGTACAATGTCAAGAAATGTGGCAGTCATTTGGGGATTGTAAGGAGAGTTTGTGAGTGAAAAATACCTAGCATGCCGTGACTTGAAAAGTGTCCCAGTGAAAACAAGCTGGTTCGTGGATGACATTATGGATTTGCTCTCTGTTTTAAATTTTGCAAACATAATTATTATTTAGTACAATGTATGTGGGCCTTCTGTAATTTATAGTGGGCATCAATAGAACTAATGTTAATAAAATATCATACTTTGATATATATCCACATGCCATTCTAGCTACTTTTAAAATGCTAACTGTCTGCATATAACTTCTAATCTATAGAAACCACCATATGAGCTGGGAATGGGTACACACAATTGGAATTGTAACACTTGGAAAGTAGAGGCAAGAGAATTGCAAGTTCCAGGCCATTGTCCCAAAAGGAGAGAGAGAGGCAGAAAGAGAGAGAGAGAGAGAGAGAGAGAGAGAGAGAGAGAGAGAGAGAGAGAGAGAGAGAAACAGGCAGGCAGGCAGGAAGGAAGAGACTCAAGAAATGCAGAATAGAGAGAAGAAAGGAAAAGGAAAAATGGCAGAAAGAAGTGAGCGAGGAATAGGGAGAGGAAGCTTCCATGTGCATTTCTCTAATGTGAGCAACTTCTTTGCCTTCCTGTCTTCCCCTTACTCTTCTATGTGTTCTTTATCTTTGCTCTCCACCCATTTTTATCCCTTCTTCCCTTTCCACACCTTTTTTTATTCTTCCAGTCCTGAAGTGACATGAACCTTCATACACACACACACACACACACACACACACACACATTCCTAAATATATCCTGCTCAGTTTGTATAATGTTGTTTGTATGTAAATTTACAGGAGGCCATTTGGCCCTAGTCAATGGCTTGGTGTGCTTACTGGGGAAGACCATCTCTCCTGCCCCTAAGTTCCCTCAGGTGCCTACAGTTATAGGCCACTGTCTTGTCTTGGCGAATCAGTTCCAAACCTGGGTCACAAGAAAGATCTCTATTTTATTAGCTCCCCTTGAACAGCCCCCAGCATATGCTAAAATATGCTTTCTTTCCTTCTTTCTCGTTACCAGAGAGAAGAGAAAGCCAGCAGAATTGGGGGAAATGTTGGCAGCTATTCATCTGACTGGGAATTAATTCTCAGAATATTTGGTAAAGGAAAAAAGCCATTTGTTTTCCCATATTTTTATGTTCTTAGCTTATGACACAACTTGTGTGTCTGGACTTACTTGATGTGAGTCAAGCTTCTCAGGAATTTCTCCACTGGCTGCTGCTTCTGTATAGGCTTCATAGAAGGTCTTTTCATGGGACTCTACTGTAATAGTCAGCACAGCATCATAGGCTTCCCGGAGCTTTTGATTGTTCCTCAGGACCTGGTAGGGGCTGTGCTTATAAGGTAAACTGTAGAGCAGTACATCATAGGGCACAAAGACGTAAGTCCCATCTGTCATTTTCAGATCATGTGCCAATTCCAAGAAGTGCGTCTGAGTCTCTCCCCCAATCAAGGCTGAATGCATACACATGATGATTACTGAAACGGGGAGGGGGGAGGGGGGAGGGGGGAGGGCAGGGGGTTATGGTAGTAAAACAGAATCAGAAACCAAATGGGAGAAAGAAAGAAATGTGTTCTAACCAATAATTTAGAAATTATTTATTTCCTATTCCCACAGGATGGGCAAGATACTGAGGTCCTAAGTTAAGTCTGAGTTGTATATGGGAACTCTCCAAGTTGCGTATAGAGGCAAGAAAGACACATCTGCAGGCTGCAGAGAGTAATCCTAAACAGGAATAATAATATAAGTTGGGGTTAGCAAACACAAAGGCCTTGAGGTCTATTAAGTTTATATCCTGATAGCACGAGGTATTAGCTGTGTACTTCTGAGTAAACGACTTGTCCTTACTGTGCCTCCAGATGTCAATAATTCATGAAGAAGTAGTGATAATTCAAGGAGAAAATTCATAAGATGAGCCTAGTACATAGCACTAGACAGATAGTATCTACTCTTGTGTGAGAAGGATAGATTGGAAAAGAGGCACATAGCCACTATTGCTTTCATGCTGTCCACTCATTACAAATGTGCACTCCGGCATATTCTGACTAATGTTCCTAACTCTTACCAAAGCCATTATAGACAATGAATGGCACTAACACATATTCATCTACAAATGCTACTAAAATTGTGGATGATATGTTCAACTTTTTCAGTCTTACTTCCCTATAATTGGAATTACTTTGCACTCAATTTAATTCTTCCTAGACTTATGAAACTATGCTGTTTGGCAAGGCTATGCTAGAATAGACTGGATTAGAGTGGGCCACGGTTGAAGAATGGCGGCTTGATCATGAGACTGAAAGTCTTATATCCAATTTTGTCCTTGGCATGCTAAATGAGTTTAGTTTAAGCCCACTTGTGCTTCAGTGCCCACATCTTTAAAATGCAGATTCCAATGCATTTCACAGGTACATTGAGTAGTTTAATTAGATAATGCCTGGCAAGCATTCTGAGTTCCTTGAAGAAAAGCAAAAGTCCTATCACCACTGGTAAATATTAATTATACATGCTTCTGTGGAACCTTTAATCTCAGGAACTAAGTGTGCTTAACTACATTCAATGATTCGTCTTTGGCATTACTGTATTGCTTCACGTGTTTTCAAAAGCTTTCTTTACACTTTTTAAATATTCCTGGAAAGTTTTACTTTGGAACTAGAGGCACCACCTCTCAATTTTGAATGCACCCAGTAAGTTATACGATGGATCTTAAAGATACATGCACAATACACATACAACCTGGCCAAATTTGAGTTATTAAATGACCATTGGTTTCTACAAAATAAATACCTTAAGAGGATCTACACATACTCAGATGTTCAGATCTTCCTCTGAATTCTCTAAAGATATATCTTTGGAGCTATGTCTTGAGCCACACAAAGAATTCTGCTTCAGTTGTTAACAATTACCCACTGTAGAAATGGGGAAATGTGTGGTACCAGAGAGGTTTGGCAATTCAAGAATTAGGTTTGGGAAGAGAAATTAAAAGTAGCTTCACCCTCTCTGTTTGACTACACCACCAAACATGAATTCACTGCCCCAATCAGTCAAGTCACATGTCTGTTGGGTGGGGTTGGGGATGGGAAGGATATGGACTAAACAACGTGCTTTAGGTAGTTGTCTAGTTCGTCAGTATTCTTGGCAAGAAAGTCAGTTGGCATTTCTCCAGCAAAGGCAATGATAAACTGACTTGATCAAGGTTACCAAACACAGTTCCATTTAATTTCCTTAAGGGATATTGAAATTAGTGCATGGAAAACATCAAATAAAACAAAGTGCTTTGTGTTTGGTGAGATACAAATATTTCAGTTCACACAGAAGGAGCTATTATGGTATGCCATCCAGACACACACTTCAGGACTGACATGCATTCCCCCTAACTGCTGAGAACGTTAGCATGTGAGAGCTAATGCCTCACCAATAATTAACCTCAGCTGAAGAGAGCTGCCTCTCACAAGGTCAGATGCCTTCAGCAGTGAACTGAATCTGGCTGGGGTTGACTTTACTGAATCTATGGTTACATTTTTCAGAACATCTGTAAGCCAGTAAACAACATGTTATTAGCTTGAAATTGGCCATGGTGATGGTGATTTACTCTATGGGATTCAGCAAACTACAAATCAAGGCTTTCTCACTCCCGGGAAGGTGCTTGCTAAAACAATTATTAGCACATTGTACCCTTTCTTTGGGTCAGCCTACACAATGAGTAGTCTACACACAGTGGTAGAAAGCTGCAGACTCTTTATCTCAATTCTAGTTGTCCCAGCTCCAGAGTACCCCTTATGGATTGAACAAGGCCCTTTTTGTTCTTTTCTTTCTGTCTAATTCTCCGGCTTTCTCTTCCTCATGAGTGTTATACTTGGAAACAATCACCAATAAAATTCTTGCACTCAAAGTTAGATCTAGCACAAGTTTGAAGTTACAACTATACCCTAAACTGGCTTTTACCATGATACCCACAGTATTTCTTGCTCTAATTTGTGTATGACGGCATCTTCTATGAAACTGTAGACTTCTTATGGTCAGAGACTGTGTCCTATTTACTTTTTATTCTGATACACATGAACAGGCACACACACTAAACATTGTTTATATAGATGTCTGCATGCTAGCAAACTCCTAGGAAGAAAGAATCTGCATTCCTGCATTTTTAAATGTTCCATGAAGACAAGAGACATGGGCACATTGTACTATTAGGAAAGCAGAGCAATTGGAAGCTATACTCTTACATGAGTAGATACTGGCAAGCTTATATGTAATGCTGAGAACTGTTATCTTACCCCTCAATCTGAATCTCTATTTTTCTCATTGGCACATATGAATGACATTTTAAAAAATGATCCAAATTTCCAAAACTAGAAAGACAACTTAAAAGTATCCAGCCCAACCTTTCTCTCTCATTTTTAGATTTAAAAAAAATATATGAAAATGTTGAAATTGAACGATCTCTGGCCTCTATTTTTGCAAGACAAGAACTTGCCATTGGACACAATTAAAGTAGAAAGCATAAATACTGAATTCAAACAACAGCATCTTAATTTAATAGATTGAGTGCTTCATGCACAGGGATTTATGGATGCATCTGTTCTACGAGATGGTTTTTACTAAATAGCTTTTATTATCTCAAAATTACATTCATTAAAATGGGATTTGACCTCTAAGTTGTTGTCAGGAAAGGATTAGTATGCAAAAAAAACTTAAATCCTAGACAAGGTTTAGGTCAACAGGTGGTCACTAAATAATATTAATTTGTGAGTTTCCATCTCGGTTGTTAACAGTCAAGACATTTTATAGTCAAAACAAGAAGCAGAAAACACATCCTCTGGAGATCGTATCTTATGAGGATGAAGCAAGCACTTTCTCTGGTATATGTGTACTCCACTTGAGCTGCCTAGCAGCCATGTCTTCAGACTGTGTAACTCCCCCATGATAAGCACTGTAGGATCCTCTCTCATCTTCAGTATTACTAGAAAGGAATGTCATGAAAGCCTGAAAAAAAAAAAAGCCAGTTCCTGGGTTCCTCTACTCTTTTTTTTTCTCTTCCTACATTGAAATTCTCTACCTACTATTTCCTTAAGATAGCGATTTATATTCTTCAAAGGACAAAACATGTCAGACACTGTTCTGCGTTCCTGTGATCCCAGCACTAGTAAGAAGTGGGCAGGGTGACCGTGATGAAATATTAAAGTGCACAGCCAGCCTGGACTATAACAGCCTGAGACACAGGAATACACTGTCTGGAAAAAAAAAAAAAACAAAGAACAAGAAACAACAAAAGCAACAAAAAGCCTCATTCTTTTGTCCTCCACGAGTATTTTTGACTTTTTTTTTGTGCCATTTTCTTCAATCCACATTCATCTTAGCCCATTTCAGTTTAATGATTTGTTAAGACTGACTAAAGGGAGGGAAGATTGTAGGAAGAGAGAGAGCCGACATAGACATAGTGTTCATAAATGCAGGCCGTCTTCCTGCCAGCTACATTTATGGACATTCACATTTGTCTATAGCAAAGTTTATATCAAAATCCTTATCGGGACTAACACCATTCACCCCAGCATTACCAATATCACTGTTATTAGTGATTGCAAGGGCTTAAACCTTGCAACCTGGGGACACTTAAAATCACTCACCAGTAGACCTTTGAATTAAAAAAGAAAATCAGAAGGGTTGAATTATATATGATCCAGAGAACAGAGACTCTCTCCAACGTGTGTGTTTTAGGAGCATATCTCAAGCAGCGATGAAGCAGTAAAGGTCTTTCATAGGTCAGTTATCAAGGTATAGTCTGTGGATCAGCAGGATGAGCATCCCTTAGGAACTCACTAGAAATGCAAATTCTGGACCTCACCCTAGCCTCACTGAATCGGACACCTTGGAAAAGAAACTCAGTAAAGTGTTTGAAGAAGCCTTCCAGGAAATTCTGGTGCTCACTTAGATTTGAGAGCCACTATATCAGATAAACCTGAAGGCCTATCTCTTAGCTTTCCCATTCACTAGCTGTATGATGCCAGGCAAGTTATTTAATCTTGCTGCCTTAGAGGTCTTACCCATAAAACTGGGAAACAGTAATTGGCCTTATTTTATAGAGACATTGAAAGAACTGAATGAAGAGTCCTTTCCAAATGCCTAGGATATAATAAACACTTAATAAATATTAGGTATTATCAGTTATTCTTTCATTTGGAGGAATGTAATCGATGGAAAGAAGCCAGTCAAGCCCTGGCTATAAAGAAAGAAAACTGTATCTAATTTGGGGAGAACAAGGGAAGGGCATTTTGACTGGCACAATAAAGCAATTCCAATTTGGAAGGATTTAAAGGAAACTCCAATTGGTGGACAACCAGGTAAGCTCAAGTTGAAAGGATTTCAAAATAAGAAGACAGGAGGAATTGAAATGGTCATTTGAAAAGATCTCTGAAGAACTAGAGGTAAGTTCCTCCTGCTGGCCTTTGTAGGAATGGGAAAAGGAACCCCTCCTGGGTGGACGCAATCCCTCAGGTGCTTTGCCATGGAGAGTGAATGCTCCTTTGTGTCAAGGAACAAAAACCTCCAGCGGGGCTCATGGGTGGAGGAGCAGGGAGAGAATGGAATTGTGGCCCCCTTACCCACTCAGTTAGGTTCCCAGGCACCGGGCAAAACCCACATAATCCTACACAGGATTTCTGACTGCAAATTGAGGTCTTTGTCTTTGATCAATACCTCCACTTGACTTTGTTAGAAATAGAGATAATTGGCAATCACTTCCAAGATTTAAAAGAAGTGAGTCGCTAACCTTGGGAAGGCTGAATCTACCTACTCTAAAGCTGCATTGCCTCTACTACCTGATACTAATAATGCCTACACCTATCTACTTGCTCTTGTGAGCCTCACAGATATTGTAAACTTTGAAGATGAAAACAACTATCTCCTGGGAAATATTGACAAATGGCTTGGTCGATGTGTACATACCTTGTAAACTGTAGAGTGCTGTGTAAAATGTAAGGTAGAATGAATTATGGTAGCTTTTATTGTCTCTGTGGCCCAACATCTAATGAAGCCTCTATTGTTTTCCCTTCCAAAAGTATTTAGCTTTATTATTATTACTCTATTGTTTAATTAACCATTGCCTTTGTACTGTGTAACCATGATTCAGATTTGTTTCTCAGAAAGACATTCCCTCTAACTCCAATGAAGGGCCAATAATATGGCCTAACTAGAAACATTAATTTATAAGAAACATATGGAACAGCCGGGCGGTGGTGGCGCACACCTTTAATCCCAGCACTTGGGAGGCAGAGACAGGCTGATTTCTGAGTGCAAGGCCAGCCTGGTCTACAGAGTGAGTTTCAGGACAGCCAGAACTATACAGAGAAACCCTGTCTCGAAATAAACAAAAAACAAAAAAGAAACAAAAAAAAGAAATATATGGAGCAGTACCTTCTCTTTTTTTCCTTCCATCCCTATTGCTCCCAGTTCCCACCACCTGCTACCGCTGTCATATAGGAAAGCTATCACTGTTACTGTGACACAACCTTACAACTATTACCAGATCTCTTCAAAGGAATGGGCCCCTTCTCACTGCTATGAAGTATACTCCTATGAAAAATTCCTTACTATTGAGTTCCTTTATCATCCTGCGAGGAACCTGGGTTACAGTGTTGAGAGCTCTTGGCTTCATGGCATAACAAGACCTCTTTGCATTGACCTAAAGGTCTATTTTCTAAAACTCTCACTTCTCTTTTCCAACTCCTACTGCTATATCTCACCTACTGGTTGGCACAGACTAAAATCCAAACACTGAATTGTACCAGTTGCAGGAAACCCATACTCTTTTGCTCACTATACACAGAAATAACATGATATCATACTCAGTCTACAGCCCAGCCTACAACCCAATTTCTCTGTTTCCATACCTCATCACATTGTGACTCATTTGAGTTTGCTGATAGAGAAATAGTATTCTGGAGGGTAGAGATTTATCATCACTGTCAGCACTGTCTTTTTCAGAGTTCCCTTCCTCCACTTGATTCTGCCATCTTTATGCAGGGTCTTCCATTGCTCCTTAAACAGTCTCTGTTGTGTTCCCAACTCATTCTCAAATTTCCGATCCCTTTAGTGGGATGATGCACATCATCATCAAATATATATATATATATATATATATATTCTGACCAAACAGTCTTATTAAGTAAGGCAAAGACGACTGGTCACTTCAAATGAGGAACACTTTATTTGCATTCTGAAAAACCTAAAGGCAGCAGCTCTGAACTCTGTGCTTTAGAACCTGGGAAGCTATTTAAAAGCCCCTCACTTGCTCGCTCGCTGGCTCAGGGGTCCATCACTGGCCAATTCAAGTCTCTCCGGGTAGCTTCAGTCATTTTTGAAAAGATGCCCAGGTAATTCTAGTGGGCAGCTAATCCAAGAATAGTGAAAAAATAAAGCTAGGCTTCTAATATAGAAAATAAACACATGGTTACTACTTCTCTATCTTAAAGGAATTGGTGGTGGTGAGCTCTCAGTCCTAATTCCTCTCGCTTTGATGACAAAAGAGGTATAAAGCCTGGATTTTATTTATCATTTCATGATAGGGTCCAAAATATCATTTCAAAGTATGGTATTTAGAATGAGTGGGATCTGAAACTTTTAAGAGACACAGGTCTTCATGAATCTCTGTAACACAAAGTTTTGACACTAAATAGGTTGTTTTGTTTCTAGCATGGATCCTCTCTGGAAATGATTTTTGTACTTAAAAAACAATAATTCTATGCTCAACAGGTGCTAATTTCTGCTATGAAATAATCAGAGCTGTGCTAATTGCCTAATGCTGAAGGTCTTACAGACGGGAGCTTACAGACTATAGGACTACTGTAGCTCCTGGAACTTAAACCTCTGGCTTTCGTCTTCCCGCAATGATCATAATTAAGGTGCAATAGGGACACTTGAAATTTAAAATGGATTCTGGCTATAAGCCACGCCTAAGACGGACCAGTGTCTAGCAGGACCATTGTTATGTTAAGGAAACGACTGGGACCAGGACTAATCCTAGAAGCCGTCAGTTTGACAAGTGGGTTCTTGAGCTACAGGTCCTACAATGATGAAATGGCTGCAGTTTGGCATGAGCATCCTTCCTGTACATCACTGCCACTTCCAGAGGAAGGCGAAGAGGACATTTATTTTTGAAAATCAAATAGAAAGGATAGAAAAGAAAAAAATCAAAACCAAGTGTCAGAAATGTAAGAAAAAAAATCTGATTCTAGAGAACTAGGAAAATTCCCTCCCCAAATTAAATCAAATCCTGTTGATAATTGAAGCTTTGGTGAGTAGAGTCCCCTGTGGCACATTTTGCCTGCCTATTGTCTCTGTGAGAATCATTTCCAAGTATAAAGCTTCCCTTGAAATAAGACGCATGATAACACAAAGCATGCTTTGCTATGCTTTCATTTGCCACCTAACTGCCCTCCATACCAACGAGCTGCATGCTGCTGGGAGAAGTGTCTACTTTATTAGGAAGGGAGAGAAGGACCGACGTAATGACAAAATGGCACTGGGCACCCATGAAGAAAGTCAAAAGTACATCTCCACTCCATGATTAAAAAACAAAACATAAAACAGTAAAACAAAACCGAGACAAAACCGTCAGAGGACATTGCTGTGGTTAATCTGAAACTGCTGTGGTCCTCAGGACAAAGACAGGGTGTGTCTACAGGACTCTTGATGTCATTCGTCTACACCAGGTGCTTCGATCAAGTGCTGGCACACAAGGGCATTTGACCATAGAATTCTTGAAATCTCTATTAAGTCCCTAAGATTGGCTCCGTTGAAGCCACATTCTTGGGCTCTGATTATGGATGAAAGAAGGCATGTGCATAAAGAACGAGGGAATAACGTGTTAGCCTAGGGTATGGAGGCAGAAAAACCTTTCAGAGATTGACATGCTTTTCACCAAAACCCCATTTAAACCATAGCCAGGAGCAAGCACTCACTGCGAATTCTGTCTGCCTGGCGAATCTGCTGGAGAGCTTTCTGAATGCTTTGGCTGTCTTGTCCCGAGGTCAGGACGACCCCTACAGGTAGGCCGTGGCTCCGAAGAGCATTTGAGACTCGATTGGCTGTATGCACCCAAATGTCTTCATCTGAGGAAATGACCCCAGCATGAGCCCACTGGAAATACTTCATGACCGTTACAAGCACCCGGATAGGAGAAGGGAGTGTCCGAGAAAAGATCGGGTAGCTGTGTTTGTTATCTAATTCAGGATTCACACAAGCCCAAGAGAAAATCCCTTTGTCCCAGCTGTTTCCCAGGAGTGAGGCTGCCTCACAGTAGCCAGGGTTGGCAGGCCCAACAAATCCTGAGGCCATCTGCTGGTGGGAAATGAAACTAGCGAGGGCCTTTGAAGTCTGGCAGTCTTCGTTAAGAATCACATATGCGAAGGAGTAACTCCTGTCAAAAGATGAGTCCCGGCTGATTCGTTCAATTGCTAAAGCAGCAGCAACCTCAGGCAGGGCCTTGGAGAAGAACGGATCACATGTCCAGGGGCCTATGACCCCTATCTTGTAAGGGAGTGCTTGCCCCCACCGTATGAGAGGCAATAGGGCCAGGAGGCACAAGCATCTCAGGAACTTGGAGGAAGTGAGGCCATGCTGTCCTGACAGTCTGCTGGAAATGGCAAACCAGGACAGAAGGCGAGAAAAAGGCCAGGGTCCGAGGAACATAGCCTTGCTGCCTTCCAGCAAGCTAGTGATGAGATACTGGAGGATTACTCTGCCCTCTGGAGATGGACAGTGGTGTTTCCGAGTGCCTGTCAAGCAGAGGAAAATATATGTTATACTATTTCTGTGGTTTCTAGGGGGGAAAGTAGCTTTTGAAACAATGGAGTCACCCAAGGTGAAACTTTCCATTCCCCACCGCAACCAAAACATCTCCTCATCTGGTCCCCCTCACCCCACAGTAGATGACATTGTCTCCAGCCACTGTTCATTTACTTGCTTCAGTCAAAAACTGTAGAACTATGGAGGCTCCTCGTTTGCTACCCCTCCACATTCAGTCCATCACCAAGGCTGAGTCCAGTGGATTCAACATTAATAAGAACTGTCCACCTCACAATTGTGTAACAATTACAATGGGTAGCATATGGGAAGTGCTTACAACATGACCTGAATAATCATCAGAATTATATTTGGTACACTGTTATAGACAAGATGGTTTGTAAGATGTCCATTTACCCCCATCTTGCCCTCCTAGAGACAGACAGGTAAAAAGAGATCATAACAATGCAGAGAAGTGCTATTTGAGGTAGCTCACACTGACAGGAACAACTGGGCAAAGGAAGCATGGGGTAAGAAGAGAGCAGGGGCAAGGGGTATTTCTGGCTGTTATAAAGATATCTTCTTGTTTGAGATCTCTACACTCTCCACTTATAGAACTTCCTACTTTCAACCACAAGAAGGGAGGGGACAAAAGAGGGGTAGGGAAAGAAAGAAGAAACAGGAGAAAGGAAGAAGAAGAGGAGGGAAGAGGTCACTCAAGAATGTGTGTTAAAAAAAAAAAGAAAGAGAGATTCATAGCCCAGTAACTATGATTTCAAGGTAGGACATTCTAGAAGGCATTCAGGGTGCTTCATTTTCTTTTTTTTTCTTACATTGTGTAGAATGAAACAGAGTTGAAAATATGTGAATTTGGCTGAGCGTAGTAGTGCATACCTTTAATCCCAGCACTAAAGAAGCAGAAGCAGGAGGATCTCTGTGAGTTCAAGGCCAGCCTGAGCTGTTAACAAAGAAAGCCCTGTCTGAAAATAAAACCAAATAAAAAAGTGTACATTAGATTCCAGAGTTTCAAACTGTCTCTTCTGCCTACTGGATTTATGGAATCAGTGAAGGCACGGGCCAGATCACTAAGATCTATATATCATGAGTTTTCAAGCTTCTGACATTGTATATGACATTGTCATCTACAGAGTTCATGTGGGAGAAATTTGTGATCCTGTTACCCACCCCCAAATCACGAAATAATCATAACATTTTAACATGTTTATGATTTGTTTTAGTTGGGCCAACCTCATAGCTATCCCAGCTGTGCATGACCGCGGCTTGTAGCAGAGATGCCTGCTATTATCAGTGTGGAGAATGGTCTGGAAGGTTGGCAAGAATAAAAAGAAAGACAATTTGGAAGCACTTGTATAAGACATAACAGGGGGACTAGAAAGATGGCTCAGTGGCTAAGAGCACTGGCTGTCCTTCCAGAGAACCCTGGTTCAATTCCCAGCACCCACATAGCAACTCACAACTGTCTGTAACTCCAGTTCCAGGGGATCTGGCACGCTCACACAGACATACATGCAAGCAAAATACTAATGTG
This sequence comes from Grammomys surdaster, assembly GCF_004785775.1. Lineage (NCBI taxonomy): Eukaryota > Metazoa > Chordata > Mammalia > Rodentia > Muridae > Grammomys > Grammomys surdaster. The sequence continues at coordinate 2,644,724 of NW_021604621.1, forward strand.
CTGAAGAATAAATAAATCTTTTATAAAAAGAAAGAAAAAGAAAAAAGAGAGAGAGATAACAGACCAAGAGCATAGGAGTGAAGATACAGAAGAATTAAGATGAATTTCTCCAGGATGAAGAGTATCAAGGAAAATCTCTGAGAATCCACAAGACTGAAGGGCAGTCAGAAAGGAAATAGATCAGAATGACTTACAAGCTCCAAAGAAAAAAGAAAAGCTTACTGTATACTCCAAGGATGATGAAACGTTGAGGACACAGAGTATTTATCAGTATCACACTTGGCAAAATCAAGTAAGGGAAAGATAGTTAGAGGCCTAGTCGACTTCGAAGCAGAGACTAAGGACACAAGTTAGAGGACCACAATGAGAAAATAAAGAAGAATGAGTGAATGATGTAAAGTCAACAAGCTTGGAGAACTCAAGATGACAAATGCTGATGCTTCAGTCCTTGCCTCTACCACTCCATCTCCTGCTCTTCTTTCTTCATGCTCTGATAAAGGTCTGTCACATCATCGGACAGAACTAGGATTTAGAAAATCCAGTGCCTTCTGTGTGGAATTCCCTCTTCTCTCTTCCATTGTCTCCTTCCAGGCTCTTTTGATGAACTCTCCCTTCAAGAACCAACTGAAGTGTTTTCCATTGTGTGCTACCTTAGGTAATCCTCCCAAGTTGAATTCATTGCACCCATGTTCATAACTTTATGAGAAGGCATTACTCTCATTCTAAGCTTTCTGTATTTCTGGATGGATAAGGATACTAATCTGACTGATTTCTCTGCACTTACAGAACTTCAAAGGAAATAAGTCACAACAATGGCAGCTGTATGGAGAAGAGGTCCTGCTTGACTAAGACTTCCTGAAACCAAGTGCCCAGCAAAGAGAATCAGATGAATGTTCATAAAATGAAGAAACAACACATTCAAGTTGATCCCAGGCTAGGAATACCCTCAGTACATCAAATTAACTGCTCATTACTGTAATCACAGCATTTAAGAAGCCAAGTTAAAAAGAGTGAAGTAAACTCAAGGATAGCCCAGTGTACAGACTGAGATCCTCAAAAGAAAATTAATTTAAAAAACTATATATATTCAAAACCATTCATTGCTCAAGAGAGACAATAATGAGAAAAATCATTTGTAAACACTTAGCTTGAATCAAATGTCAAAATAATGTCTCGGCTCTCCTCTGGATTGATAATCAGCATAGGTGTGCACTGATCAGGCCAAAGTATTATTATTATTATTATTATTATTATTATTATTATTATTATTAACTGTAATCATTTTTGCTTCTGGTAGCCCTGTTGGATGTTTTCCTGGCTCCAACATCTAATTTTGTGAGAAACCCTAATTGGAACACACCTGGTAGATCTTTAAGAGCCACCAAACTAGTGTGGTCAACATTCATACACCAGTGAAAGTTGTTTTAAAGGACAGTGGTGGCAACTTGGGAAAATAGGAAGCTTGAAAGTAACACGCTAAAGACAGAGGTGTGAGCATTAGAAAGAGATGCTCCCAACTGCTTTAGGGGTAGAAAAAAAGGTGCTTCATGGATGACTATGTGTCTGAAGATCTCAGATTCATTGCTAAACCCTGAAAGATAAAATATGGTCTAATTTCTCTTTTTAAAAAAACCCATAACATATGAAATGTAAATAAAATATCCAATAAAAAAAAAGGAAAAAAAAAACCAAAACCTCACATCTGGTTTGTGTGTTATGGTGGAACCATGCAGTTAAGACACAATGTAAAGTGGAAGGTGGGGGTTACAAGCTGAGATCTGATAAACAGCCACATGCTTCTCTTCCCATCTTCTTCCCATTCCAAGGTTTTCCATTTCACGGGAGGGGGTTCCTTTTTCAAGTATGTTTTGTGACAAAGATATTGAATTATATACCTCTTAGCTTACAGGTTCTCGCTCTTTCAACAACCAGGAGTGGACAACAATGAAAGCAATTCTGTGTGGTGAACTCACCCTCATTCACAGCAACAAGGCAAGGAAGCTGCTGTTAGTCATAAGGAGCATTGCTAAATTCATGGTGACACGTCATCACCAATATACCACCAGTATTGTGGTGGAATTTTTAAGAGGTAAATGGATCTTTAGGGGGGATTGGTGGGTTTTGGACGGACTTAGCGTTCACACAGGGATGGATAAGTTCTTGAGAAAATGAGTGAATTCTTAAAAAGTGAGTCTGGCACCACTTCCTAGTGTTTTATGCCATTCGATCTCTTCTCTGTGCTATCAGTCAATGTCACCTGAAATATTACAGTGTACCATGAAGCCCATAGCACATGCAGCTGTCAGATCTTGAATTTCCTGATATCAAAGCTGTGAGCTTAATAAACATCTCTCTTTACAAAGTACTCAACCTCAAATATGTTGTCATAGCAACACAAAGTGGACTACCAAGACAAACAATTGGTTCTTTTAGCTCAAATACACCAGTCTGATGAGTTCTTTTCCATAACGTGTATATTTAACTTAGAAATCAGCACCCTCAATAATAAAGGCTAACATTTACTGAGTTCTGAGTATGTGAGAAACAGTTGGCTATACCCTTTGCATGTATTATCTTATTTTAATAACAATTTAATTTAAAGACTTCATTTGAGCTCTTAAAGGCACCTGCTGTCATAATCAATTATAGATGAGGAAAGAGTACTGAGAAAGAACAACTTGCCTGAGGGTGTACCACGGTAGACTGAGGATTTACACCCCAGTTGATTAAGCACTCAGAAAGAAGGCTTACAGATATCCCCTAATCTATAAAATAATTGAGATCACCTCATTATACCTTATTGTCTACTCAAATTGAGTTTTATTGACTCATTTGTGGTTTAAGACTTTCATAGTTCCCCCACCCCCTATGAAAGAATAAATTAGACTAAGAAGCAAAGAAACAAAGCAAATTGGAAAGAAAAATCACCATCTAAATGGAAGAAATCTGCAGTGTGTGTTTAATCCTCTCCCTGAAACAACCTGACATGAAGAGAGTGCTTCCAGGGTCACTAGCACCATTGCACTATAGAGCAAGCCTACACAGGTGTCCAGGAATGGATGTCTTGGAAGCACATCACTCACTGTTCAGTTTCTTCATCTGCAAAATGTGGTTCAATAGAATATAACCCTTTAAAGACAGCTGGCTAAATAAGTTATGATGCTAAGCACACAGCAGTCTTTTCATTATCCCAGTTCTTCGCTGCTTGCCAAGTGGGCCATGCTGGCAATCATGAGGCCAGGTCTCTGGATCCAGTTCTGCTAGTGATTCAGTACCATGCAACGTTCAACCAATTGCTCCCCTCTTCCCTCTAAACTGGATGTTTGGATCTTTTATTATCTTTCTTCTTTGGTATACACTGATCCTGGCTTCTCTGCTTCTTCCAGACAATGATTCCAAAGCACGTCACTGTTAAAATGCTTGCTAGACCAGTCAACATCCCCTGAAAAAGGCCTTCCTCCTCTAAAAGACTTCTTCCTCATATTTCATACCCAACTGTTTTCTACTGAGTGCAAGCTGGCAGGTCCAATTTCTTAATTTTGACTTGTAACCCTTGGTAGAAACTCTAATATGTGAAGCCTACTTTCTTCTTCAGTGTGAGTTATACTATGCTGACAGCCTGGATTCCTAAAACCACCACTTACTGTTATTGTTCCTACACACACATTTAGAACCTGAGCACCTAGCACAGTGCCTGGGACATAGTAAATGCTCAATAAATACTTGTTGAGAAATTAGTGAAAAGGAGAAAACAGCAGTAATGAGATGTTCTTGAAAAGGCCCTATTTTAGACCTTGGTCAGTATTTACCTTTGCAAAATGATCCACAAGGTGAAGTTTGCCCCCAATTTTTTCCTCAGTCCTCTCTGGCCTGTCCATTAATAGAGAGAAAAGCAACTCTAGAAATCTTTAACTAATCTCCATGGATATGTGAAAGAGTTAGAACATTTGATGGCGTCTCCAACCCTTCTCAAGTGAATAGTGTTTGAAATAGTGGTAGAGACATGCTCATGCCAACGTTATCAGTATTCATGTGTAATACATTGCAGGTACATGAAGAGCATCCACATTTGAAACAGGGAAATTAGAGCTTGTAGATCAAAGTCATCAAGCTGTCCTTTCTAATATAAGCCTGGTATTCTAATGATATAATCCAGGTCAGTCTTCCTAATGCCTGCCCCATCTCAAATTCTAAAAAGATTGGTATTCTTGCAGCATTTTCAAACTTTACATGCACTTATAACATAGGCCCCTCCTCTAGCCACGGGTCAGAAAGTGCCCCTTGCGCATCCCCCGCACCCCAGTTCCTGCAGCTCTTTTTCTTCATCAACTGCACAGTTAATGCTCTACCAAGCTGAAAGTCTGCCCACACACACACACACACATACACTCTTTCTGGCATGTGTGCCATGCATTAAGTACTACCACTAATTCTGCTAAGTCCCCCTGAAGAACCAGAATTTTCTATGTTATTATAGTATTGCATCTTGTTTCCCCAACTCAAGAATTTGCAGAAGGAAAACATTCTTTTAAAAGGGAATGAATAGAGGAATGAAAGGAGAGATGGAGATGGGGACGTCGAGATAAGAAAAGGGAGGAAGGAGGAAGTAAGGAAGAATGCCTTCACATGTTGGCTTTGATCTAAAGACCAAGTATAATACTCTTGTGTAAAAGAACTTTGTCTGTTGCCTGCAAAACAAACCTGCTGTAGGGTTCCCTAGGGTTAAATAGGAAGCCTAGATACAACCAAAATGAAATCTGAAGTTATGAAATTTTGGAACTAGAACACTACTGACCCAAAGTTCTGTGGTTGTTGTGTAGGTAACTCAGGTATGAAGACCTGCACCAGGGTCCTGCCTCCTTGGACAATGCTCAGCATGTAGGGGCACACCATTTCCTTTCAGGTAGCTTTACCAACCTTCTAGGCAGCCTGGCTTCATAGGGCAGACACTGTTCTCTAAACATAAAGAAAGAAAAGCTAGGACAGATAGAACTGAGGGAAATGGCTCCTTATCCGAGCTTGTCAAGCTGCGGACTCCTCTGGAAGATTGATCTTCACAGTTACAGTCTGAATCAAGTTAACAGCTTGGCTAAGACAGCATCAGGAAGAAATAAAAGAGTCATGGGAGAAAGTAAATGAAAGCTTGCAGGAGAGTTTTTAAATCCAAATCTTGATTTAAACGTATCTTGAACTAACCACCCCCTTCTCTCTCAGTCCCTCCCTCCCTCCCTCTCTCTCCCTCTCTTCCTTTCCTCCTTTTGTTTTCTTTCCTTTCTTCTTATCAACACATATTGCAGTAAATGTAACATATCTCAGGCAGTTTCTGAGCTCACAAGTGGAGCGTTTGTCTTTACCCCATCACAAGCTTTCCCATAAACAAGAGTTATCAGCTACTTACCATGTAAATCACCATTCAAACATCTCCAGTGGACAGCCAGCGCACGCAGATCTCAGGCACAGCTACTCCAATGCACCCATTTCTGCACATCTTCTGGGCTGTCATAATCCTGGCAAGGACTCCAGTCTGTTGATAAATTCCATTGAAAGAGTAAATAATTGTGGGGCATTGTGAACCTTTAGAAAATCACTGCAGTATCCCCACACCAAGACCTGTATTAGGATTTAGAGTGACACTTGTAATCCTTTAAATTGATCCCACCTGTAGCCGAGTTAGAGCTGACCTAAATGCATTGACCCAGAGATTAACAATTTGAATCCTCTAGACATACACATCCTCCACAGACTACTGCCTTCTTCTACCTTCGCAGCTTGGCTCTCATAGCCTTGCCTTTTTCCTGTGTGTTCCTCCTTCCCCCCACCCCCGTCTGTCTAATAACTACAAAGCTCCCTTTCTCCAGGAGCGCTCTAAATGCCAGAACATTCATCAGCTGTGATTCTGGTCTGAGATATGAGTGATGATCCAGGCCGAGTCCTGAAAAATTCAAAGATGAAATTTCTCTCCCTCTTATAGCACCCCCCCCAGTTAAGGACCTGCACTTCCTTTCCTTACAAAAAAGGGTCTCGAGGTTCCCTGCACTGCAGTCCTCCCACGCTCCCACTTAGAGTTCAGATCTGTGCTTTTCCCATTATTCCTCTCCTCAGATGCCTACTCATCATTCATTCAGGGCTCTATTCTGGAATCCAGAGTGTAAGAGTTGAGATATCAATGAATAAAAATGACTTGTATTAAGTAAAGCTTACTACATGACAACCATTTTACAATAGCTTAATTTTGCTATAATTCACCTATCATATTTACTTTCCTGACACATATGATTTAGAGGTTTTTAATATATTCACAATACTGAACATACATTACCATTCTTTCATCCAGGACAATTTTTACTTTCCCCACAAGGCAATTTTATGCTTGAGTAAAAATCACTCTTAATTCCCCTTTCTTCTCATGCCTAGGTAACTGCTGCTCTGCTTTCACTCTCTGTGGAAGGCCTATCCTGAAGATTGCATATAAATAGAAGCGTGCAGTGTGTGGTCTTTTGAAACTACCTTGTTTCACTTAGCATTAAATTTCCAAGATTCATGCTTGTTCTATCATTCATGAGTACTCCATTCCTTTTTATGATCAAATAATATTTCACTCTCTTGCACATACTTTACTTTGTTTACACTCTTTTGGACACATCACATTTAGTTTACACCCTCCAGGACACATCACTTTTTACTTCCCTTGGACATATCACATTTACCACCAGATGACTGGTATGTCGGCTGTTCCCGCTTTTCAGCCATTATAAAATGACCTATTTTCTGTGAAAGGATTTTCTGGGGTGGGGGGTGTACACTGTGCATATATGTGGGGATGTGTGTGCATATATGCCAAGACAAGAAGTTCAGTGTCTTCTCCAAATGCTGTTCACCTTATGTTTTGATACAGGGTTTCTCACTGATGCAGACTTTGGCCAGCAAACCGAGAGGATTCTTTGTCCTCGTCTCAGGATCACTGGGATTTCAGGAGCATGCCACTGTGCTTCAAATTTTTTATGGGTGTTGTAGGAGATAGACTCAGGTGCCCTTGCTTGCACAGCAAACATTTTATAAACTAAGCCATCTCTGAAGCTGTAATTTCATAAAAAAATTGTAGGTGGGCAGAGAGGGCATTAGAGGCTCACACCTTTAATCTTAGCACTTGCTTAGGAGGCAGAGGTGGGTGGATCTCTGAGTTTGAGGACAGCCTGGTCTACAGAGAGAGTTTCAGGACAGTTAAGGCCACACAGAGAAACCCTGTCTCTGAAAAAACAACAAAAATGACTAACTGGAAGTAGTATTTTCTTTTGTCTTGGGTATGTACAAAGAGAAGTCCTTGACACACGTATTCCCCTTGAGCATCTGCAGATGGAGATTATTCTTTCCTTCACCCTTTACATAAATTCAGGTGATTGAACTCTAGGCTTCTAGGCTTGCTTAGGAAGTTCCTTTACCTACTGAGTCATCTAGCTGGCCCCCTGTCTTTCTTTGTAATCATGACTGCAAAGAAAAGAAAATGTAGTCTCTTTCCATTTAATGATTTTTTTCCTACTAAACACTACACAGGACTTCAAAGACATACATCATGGAAAAGTGGTATAGGCTTTACATGGCATTAGGCCACAACCCTCATATTCCTTTCATGACTGGGATGCAGGCTGGAGCATGGTTGTTCATTCAGAACGAAGCCTTTAATGAGTTCTTTCATCAAGTCAAGAAATGGTATGCGAACCTGGGGGAAATGTTGGGGAAGAATAAGTATGAATGATGAGGAAAGCTATTAGGCAAGATATTAGACCTACAGTCCCCAATTTCCAATGAGGGCACTTATTGGCAATTTCAACCTTTAAAATTTTTTTCATGTAACCCATGACATTGAAATTCCTTTCTTGAAATATTTTTAAAAGATCATTTGATATTTTTAGGTGTATGGGAATTTTGTCTACCATGTGTGTCTGTGCACAACACACATGCAATACCCATGGAGGCCAGAAGAGGGCATCGAATTCCCCGAGGCTAGAATTACAGATGGTTATGAGCTGCCAAGTAGGTGCTGGGAATTAAACCCAGGTCCACTGCAAGAGCAGCCAGTGCTCTTAACTGCTGAGCCCCATCACTGAAATGTCTTTAGTGCATTCAGTAGTAATAGCAAAAGTCTGTTTGCATTTATCATGCTTATTGTGCTTAACAGGAGGTACATTAGCTCTTTTTAAGTAAAAAGTCTCAGCCAAGTGTGGTGGCACTTGTAAGGTAGAAGCAAGTGGATCTGAGTTTGAGGCCAGCCTGGTATACAAAGTGAGTTCCAGGACAGCCAGGGCTGCATAGAGAAACAAAACAAATGAAAATAAATAAATAAATGAATGAATAAATGAATAAATAAAAATAAGAGGATAACCTGGGGTCAGGAGCAATATCATAATTACCAGTTACTGTGCACATCCTCACAAGTGTCACTGCAAATGTATTATTTCATTTATTTTTCAGAGCAATCCTAAGATACAGGAACAATTCCTAACCTGACTATACATGTGTAGAAATTGAGTAATCCTATATAGGTTATGTTGCTTGAATAATATTACGTGGTTAGTAAATGATGATGTCATAAGTGGAATACAGGGAGTGTGGTTGGGCAATCTGGAACTTAATAAGTTTGCAATATTTCTTCAGGTTGCACGGGGGGGAATGGAAAGTAACTTTCATGCATATATTATTTTGTGCACGCATATATTTATCTGTGACATTGGTAATGGGTCTGTTTTTCAGCAGTTTTAACAGAACAGGTGGAATATTGTTCCTGCTATCATATTTAGTCCAGAATACACGACCAAAATAGGGCTCAGTGCTGACCTCTAGTGGTCAGCTTCGCAACTGAAATTAAAACCAACGCTGCAATGACAGCACATAACCACACGATGTCACCATTACAACATTATGTCTACAAAATTCCTCTGACTCGATGCTGAAAACATTTTGTGAAGGAGAACAGCACAAAATCATTAAACTATTTTGTTTCTATTAAATGTCCTACTTGTGTGTGCATTTCCGTTTTTGAGAAAAGGTCTCACTCTACACAGCAGACTGACCCAAACTTGTGGCAATCCTTGTGCCTCTGCCTCCCAAAAAAGATTAGTGGCACTACACTCAATTTATATTTTTACCAGGATGGTTTGAAACTCACAGACCAGCTGAATTCTACTCCCTAATTACTGTAATTAAAAGCTGGCACCTTTATCCCCAGTGCAGTTCATTTTTAAAATATGATATTATAACTTACATGTTCTCATTACAACCACAGGCTACGGAGTGAAACTGGACCTCTCTTCAAATACCAGCTCCACCTTTCCTAACTTTATGAACTGGAATTAGATGTGTAAGTTCCTTAAATCCTGAGTTTGCTTGCGGAGATTAAAGATGATAACTCTAGTATTCAACAGTAGCTCCAATAATACTGTTTCTTACCAACCAAGGCCTTTTAAGTCTATGGTAGACCCTCTGCACTTTTACATTTGGAGGCCCTGCCCCATGTCTTCTCCCCCACACATTGTCACGTAATGGTAAATGTACTTTTGAAGAATAATTTTAGAGGCTTGGAGAGATAGTTCAACCGTCAAAGGGCACTGACTGCTCTTGCAGAGGGTTGAGTTTCAGTTCCCAGCATCTATGTGGCAGCTTACAATCACCTGTAACTCCAATTCAAGGAGACCCAGCATCTTCTTCTGTATGCCTCAGGAAGCACGTATGGATGTGGTACACAGGTATCTATTTGGACAAATGTTCATGTGCATAAAGTAAAAACTAAATCTTTTATTTTAAAAAGAAGAATTTGGGCAGTTTTAGAGCTTCGAGTTTGAAATTATTAATTTTTCATTTTTGGTGAAAATTCTGTGTTTGTTGTTCAATGCACGTTTTTGTGTATAGCCTAGATCAGCCTCAAACTTGCTATGTAACTAAGATTGGAATGGAATGCCTTTTTATTTCGTTTTAAAATTTGTTTTGTGCTCCCATGTGCCTGTGTGGGCATGTGCTTGTGTATGCATTCATGTACAGGCAGACCCCAGCAGGCTAGGCCAGGCCAGAGGACGATTTGTGAGAGTCAGTTCTCTGCTTACACAATGTGAGAAGTAGATATCAAACTGAAGTCGTGAGGGTTTAAAATATATGCATTTACCCACAGAATCATCTCATTGGCCCTGACACTGAACTTGTGATCTTTCTGCCTTCAGCTCTCAAATTTTGGGAATATATTTATACTAACTCTACATTACCAAGTATTGTTAATATATTTATACTTCTTAGTAGAGATTATATATACACAGGCGTTCTTAAAAACTTAACATCCAACCAGATACTTAGACAAACGACTGAATTTTTTGAATTTAAACTATAAGTATTCATAAAAATCAATGCATTGTATGTTTTGACATTTATTTACCATTTATTGACTTGGATTTTAGAATTATCTGGATGTGTTGAGCCAATACCTCCAAGAACTTTAGTAAAGTTTCACATTCTTTTTCAGGCCTTGAGAAATTTATAGGTATAAGACACTGTGCAGATATTTGAAAATGACAGCCTCTAGTCAATATTATCATTTAACTTCCGTATTACTATTATGGCTGCAGAATATTTAATTACGTGCATTCTAAACTGAGGTAAGCTCTGTTCTATGATTATAAATTTAGGTTGTCTCCACTTTTCTCATTATCAATGATGCTGCAATGTGCAATCTTCAAATATAACTCTATTTACAATATGGCAAGATGACTACTTTAGGATAGATTCTCAAAAGTGAAATTACCACAACAATGTGTATGAAGATCAGTTATAGATCATAGCTTATGTGTTGTAGTCATTTTACAAAATATTAGGACCAATTTGTGCTCTCACCAAGAGTGAACTGAAATAAAAGTGCCCAATCTATTGCTTATCCATAGCTTTGTGGGCCCTCTAAAAATGACATTTTATTTTGGTAGGTATTTTTATAGTGTATGACTTAACATTTAAAAATCTATTGCCATAATTTTGTAAGTCAAACCCACATCCTGCTTGGTGAATTATCTGTCTTTTTCTGCATCTAAAGTCCAAGAGTAGGCAGACGATTCCCCCAAATTAGTATTTTTCACCGTTATGCAGAACTATATAGTGTCATCAGATGGCTCAGTAGGAAAAGTCACTTACTGATGCTAAGACTAAGAACCTGAATTCAATCCCTGTGACTCAGACTCACAGGGCTAAAGGCGCGTACGTGCACACACAAACACACACACACACACACACACAGATAAATACATGGACACACACAAAAGTAAATAAAAGTATACTTTTAAAGAATTAAATCGAAAAAGAAAGAAGTGTATAGTGTGTCAATACTATAAATGTCTTACAATCAGATAATAAAAACAGATTGGTTCTGTTTCCTTTCCATGTCAGAATGTTATATGGCTAGGATTTTTCATATCTTACCAGATGCCAGCAACTAAAGGAATTTATATAAAATTTGGCAGTTGGAAGTGACCTGGCAAGCAAGAAAGGAGTGTGTGTGTGTGTGTGTGTGTGTGTGTGTGTGTGTACACATGCCTGCATATGCATGCACACACAAACACATGTGTTTTTTTCTGTAGTGTTCATTGTCTCCTTACTGAGTGCCTAGAGCAATTAAGGTTCTGTACACAGCAAGGTTATCAAACACAGCCTTCTGACCTCATTTCTAATTACTGGATCTCATATATGGTTGTTCTTATTATGGGCTAGATAAATGAGATAAATATGAAAGCAAATTCTCAGAAATACCGTACCAAACAAGGGTCTTCTGCTTATAGCTGACTAAATACTGTTGCTGAGAACAATTAGAAGAAATAGCAACCTGCCTGTCCAGATTCCTCTTTGAAGACATCAGGAATCAAGAAGTCAATTCCCAGGAGGAAGGGGAAGGGACGCTCATTGAGGCAAGCCCAGATTTAAACATGTTGGGTTTTTCCTTTGGGTAACTGTCAGGCTGTGGCCTAGACATGGGAAAAAAGGCAGAAAAGCCAGCATAGCTTTAGTAATGTTCCCAAACTCCAGAGGACAACAACAATGTGTTTGAGATGGGCCAAGCCCTGCTAAGGTTTGAGCAGCCTTGATCTTGAGGAAGAGGTAACATAAAACATGGAGTTGCCACTAAGCGCAGCCATCAGCATCTGTTAACTTTGTGATCATGCTGCAAAGGACAATAGACCAGATATGAAGAAAGTGATTTTCTTTTTTGCAAGTACAAAAAAACTAAAGAGGAACTTCTTGGGAACGTCAGGGAAACCCCAGTCCCTCCATCTCGTGTTTCGTACCCCTTGATCTTAGGACTATGCTGGGCTAGACATAATTAGAGCCTAGCAAATATTGTGATCTAGCCTCCAGTCTTAGCCCAATAGTTGCATTGGTTCAAGTAATTTTTATTTCTACCTCTTGGCAGAAAACTGTGTATCATCTTTGGAAGGACACAAGGTCATCAAGAGTCTGTATACTTTTTTAAGCACAAATGCACAAAGTCAGTAAAAAAAAAAACCAATAACAGAAATATGAAGAAATAACACCAAGAAGAAAACTCACGGACAATATAGAAAGACTCATGATGACCCGGTTATTGCAGCTAAATAGCAAGGACTATAACCTTTTAAGAAAATAAAAAACAACACAGTGAATTGCACCAGAAAACTGTAATGTAAGAAAAAAAATCAAATGAAAATCCAAAGCTGAGAAACACAGTAGATGAAGTTATAAACATAATAGAATTATGTTTCATCCAGCATAAAGCCCAAGATTTACCAATATATTGTAGGATATACTGTCAATTTTTTAAAAAAATACATACTGGTTATTTTATTTATTTACATTTCAAATATTATCCCCCTCTCCAGTTTCCCCTCCACAAAACCCCATCCCACCCTCCCTTGTCCCCTGCTTCTATGAGGGTGCTCCCCCACCCACCCTCCCACTCCCACCTCACTGCCCTGGCATTCCCCTACACTGGGGCATCAAGCCTTCACAGGACCTCTCCTTCCATTGATTCCAGATAAAGCCCCTTCAGCTCCTTCAGTACTCCCCCTAACTTCTCCATTGGGGTCCCTGTGCTCAGTCTGATAGTTGGCTACAAGCATCTCTGCCTCTGTATTTGTCAGGCTCTGGCAGAGCCTCTCAGGAGACAGCTATATCAGGCTCCTATCAGTAAGCACTTCTTGGCATCAGCAATAGTGACTGGGTTTAGTGTCTGCAGATAGGATGGATCCCCAGGAGGAGCAGTCTCTGGATGGCCTTTCCTTCAGTTTCTGCTCCACTCTTTGTCCCTGTATTTCCTTTAGACAGGAGAAATTCTGGGTTAAAAATTTTGGAGATGGGTGGGTAGCCCCATCCCTCAACCAGGGGCCGTGCCTAACTTCTGGATATGGTCTCTACAGGTTGTCTCTCCCCTCTGTTAGGTATTTGAGCTAAAGTCATCCCTGTGGGGTCTTGGGAGCGTCTTGCTTTTCTGGCATCTGGGACTTTCTAGTGGCTACCCCCAGTTCCCCATCTCCCACTGCTACACACCTCCATTCAATTTGCTGACCCTTTGTACTTCTCCCCACCCTCATCTCCTCCCACACCTGATCCTGCCTCCCATTTTTACTACCCCTCCTCTCTCCTTCCCACATTGCTCCCTCCCTCTACCTCCCATGATTATTTTGTATACTGTCCTTTTTGAAACTCTGTCCTCTCATTTCACGGTACATTTAGAGACTGCCAGTCTTCATGCCTTGTCTTCTTTCTGCTAGGGTGGGTGTATAACATCCTATGTAAATATAGTGGGCTGTCATGGCAATTTAAAATTTGAGGTAAATAATGTACAGTAAGCTTGTTCGCAGTGCCAGTGGTGCCTTGAAAAAGTAGTTCATTGTTTTCCTCTATGTAGATCCTAGTAGATGTTGTAGTTTCTCTATTTTCTGAGACTCAGTTATTCACTTTTCCTGCTAGAAGTTAACCCATCCTCTTTTAAATTAGTTTCCTGACTAGCAAGTATGTTAGTTTGCATAAATAATGAACCAACTCTTACACCTCAGTGACTTAAATATAAGACTGTCAATTTCCTCATTCAAAGGGAGTGAGCTGGAAGACTATGCTCTACAGTGACTTGGTTCCATCCTTTGGCTATACTCAACTTTAGGCCTTAAGAATCATCTACATCTAACTGGTAGGATCAAATGGAAGGGGGGCGGTCTATGGAAAGCATGGCATAGCATTTCTATTCAAATTTCATTGTCCAGAAGTCAGGAATGTGGCTGCATTTGTCATAAGCTTGCCACATAAGCATAGAAATGTAACCTGGATAGACGTCTGCAAAAAGAAAAAGAAGCCTCAAAAGCATTAGCTTCCACTGTTACATGAAAGATGAATCCCAAGCCACCAACCCATGATACATACTACTGAAGCCTGTATATAGTATTTTCCTGTACATGCATATCCATATCAAATTTTAATTAATAAATTAAGCACAAAAAAGATTATCCATGATTAAGAATAAATACTACAATGATATCAACCTACTGCGATAAAGCTGCCAGGCTCATTGTTCTTTGTACTTTCAGAACATTATTAATTAGAGCACAGGTTCCTTGAACAACAACCATGGCACAGTATATGAAGCAATCAAGCCAATAACCAAGACTGCTACTAAATCAGTAACTAGATGTTAGAATGTGCAGCCTGTATACACTTGACAAAGAAATGGTTCATACACATGACAAAGAAATGATTCATGTCCCACCCAGGACAATACAAGATGGCATGAGATTCCATCATAGTTCTCAGAACTGTAGGCAACTGATATATATATGCATATGTATGGAAATGTATATGTATAATGCATGCATGTATGTATGTATATATGTATAGATGTACATATGTACATCTGTACATCATATGTATATATGTGTATATGTGAATATGTATATATGTGTATATATGTATATATGTATTTGTAAAAATGTATATATATAAAAATGTATATATGTGTATGTGTATATGTGTATATGTATATATGTATATACGTATATACGTATATACGTATGTATGTATATATGTATGTATATGTATAAAATAACAAATATATCATATACATATATATGATTTTTGGAGCATATTTGATCATAAGAAACTAAAACTTCCTAAAGTGAAAGTGTGTCTCCATGGAGATTACTGTAGTGATGAACCCCTACACCCCATACTTGCCAAAGTCAACTGTTATTTGCTCACAAAGGACTATAATCAAGAGAGTGAAATAGAAGGATACTTTTTGAGACGAGGTTTCATTTTGTAGCCCTTGCTATCCTAAAACTTGCCATGCAGACTAGGCTGGCCTTGAACTCACAGAGATTACCCTGCCTCAGCCTCCCTAGTGATGAGACTAAAGTCATGCACCACCATACCTGCCACAGGAGGTAGGATTTTAACAGACAGAGCTTGTAAGGAGGAAAACAGAGGAATTGATGTGAACAAAGAGAAAAGGACCTTGTCTGGTTTGACTGGAGCACGGAATGCATATTAGGAACACTATGAAGCAAGGCTACAGGTGATAAGGTCCTGAATTCAAGACTGAAATTTGTAGACCAGGAGTCTATAGATGATAGCCAGAATGCCCTTAATATAATAATAATTTTAAAAGGCTAGGAATTACTTTAGTTATTCTTTGAAATTTTCATGTATGTGCACAATGTGTTCTAATCATATTCACCTTACATACATGTCCAATTGCCCCTGGACCAGTCCCCACCTCCACCCTCCTAGCATCATATCTTTCTTTTTTTTTTTTTTACCCTGAATCCTATTAGTGCTGTCCACATGTGCATGAGTTTGGAACACATTCCTGTGTAGTTAATTACATACTGCTCATGGATGCTATCTGTATATGATGGTAGGACTCAGTAGTTACAACAGGGACTATAGGACCCACTAAGCCTAAGAATATTTGCTGTCTGGACTTTGACAGAATGATGCTACCAACCCGCATCATAAGCCACTGGGAACCGCTGTAGGAAGTTGGAGCAGGTGATAGCTATGTAAAATAGCACTACTGCAGGGCTGTAGTGGTACATGCCTTTGATTCTAGCACTTGGTAGGCAGAGACAATCAGTTCTCTGTGTTTGAGGCAAGCCTGGTCTACAAAGTGAGTTCCATGACAACCAGGGCTAAACAGAGAAGCCCTGTCTCAAAACAAACAAACAGACCAAAACCAAACAAGAAAACAAAAACCAGTACCAACAAAAAGATAACACAGATGTACACTGACATGTGTGAGTCAATTTTTTTTGCCTTGAGCTATTGTTCTATTTGTTACTTTTCTGTTGCTATGATAAATAGCATGCCCAATGCAATTTAAGGAAGAATGAATTTGTTTTAGTATTATGGCTTCAGAAATATAACAACAGGGAGACATAGCAGCAGTTAGTAGACATGAAGGTATGAAGGCAGAAGCAGAAACAGAACATCAATAGAAAATATGGCAAGACAATAAATACTCACAGCCCTCCCTAAATCGCACACTTCCTCCAGCAAGCCTCCAACTCCCAAAGGTCCACACCATCCCAGAACTAGGGTACCAGATGGGGACCAAGTGTTCAAATATCTGAGACTACAAGGATATTTTTCTTACAAATCATGACAGAATGGCTAGCGAGAAGTCAGGTAGACTATTAGAAAATAACAATAACAGCAGTTGTCACTTAGTGGCTTATCTTGCAATTATTATAAGATTTTTTTTAACTTCACAACAACCATGTAAAACACATTTCCAGTTTGCATGGTGTCCATGTGAATTCAGCTTTCTATGCTTGATGTAGTAAAAACCAGTTTTGCATTCCAAACAAATTCAGCATGTATCACGCCTTCGATGCAGTGCTTGTGAAACTTGAGCCTTCTTTTTAATCCCATTGACCCATTATTGCAATAGGAATTAGACAGGACTAGTCCCATTGAACCCTGTAGAGGTGAGTTTTCTTTTCAGATTTGTTCTGGGGAAGGGTTCTATAACCTGAAATGTTTCCATTTTTATTTGTTCAATACTTGTGGTTGTTTCAATGAGAATGTCTCCCATAGATTCACAGATTTGAATCCTTGTTCAGCAGGGCCTGTCATTTTTTGAAAGGATTAAGAGGTGTGACCTTAGTTGGAATAGATGTGGCCATGTTGGAGGAAATGTGTTATTGGGAGTGGGCTTTGAGATATCAAGAGCTCAAGCCAGGTCCAGTGGCTCTCTCTTTTCCTGAAGCCTACTGGTCAGGATGTAGAATTCTCAGCTACCATGACTGCCTGTGTGATGCCATGCTTCTCACCATGATGAAACCTCACCATGGACTAAACCTCTGAAATTGTAAGCAAGCCACAGTTAAATGCTTTTTAAAAAAGAATTGTCATAGTCATGTCATATCTTCATCACAATAGAACACTGACTAAAAAATACTGTATCAAATCATCCTGTTACTATGCTATTTAACAGGTGCACTGCATTGCTATATATGAATTATGTTTTTTTAAATTAAAACGTATTACAAAAAGAAATCGTAGGAAGTGAACAGAGCCACCCTGATACACTAGAAATAAGGTGGAGAAAGAGATGAGAAAGTTCAAAATCGCATGTTGAATGTAGAGCTAAATCCAAACAGATCTGCAATCACAATACATAGGCTAAAGTAACATCTCCATTTAAAAATCAAAGATGAAGGCAGTGAGATGGCTCAACAGCATGATGCACTCTCCACAAATACGAGGATCTGAATTCGCACCCGGGAACCACATGGTAGAAGGAGAGAACTGACTCTTGTAAGTTGTCCTCCAGTCTCTACATGAGCACTGTGGCAGATTGACACCCCTCACCCTACCCCCTTCACATACAATAATAACTATTTTTAAACTGTAAGGTCAAGAACAGGACAAATAAAGACTTCTAGTTCTAATCACAATGGACTAGATTTTTATTTCATACACTCCCAGACTAAGAAAAAAAAAGGAGAAAAGCCCAAATAGTAAACATCAGAAATGAAAGAAGGAACATTTCAATTGTTTCCTCAGAACGAAGGGGATTACAAGACATTATCATGTACTAGCTAAGAAGCTCCATGTGCCACTCAGGCAACTTGAAGCCAGTGTTTCTAGCCGGATGATCAGCGATATCTCCTACTGGCTACTAGGCTTCACGGCCAAGGTGCAGCAGAATGTGCAGAACAGTGTGAAGCAGGTTCCTTACTAGTTCTCACATTCAAGACATCTGTGCTCCAGATGACCCCTGAGCAAACCTCAAAGTCACCCCTCAGTGACAGACTTCCTCCAACAAGGCCACACCTACTCCAACAAGGCCACACCTACTCCAACAAGGCCACACCTACTCCAACAAGGCCTATGGAAAGTATTTTCATTCAAACTACCATATACTTTCCTTCCTGGGACCGACTGCCTTCATAAGGGTTATTTTTCCACTGTTGGCTTCTGGGTATAATTGACTTACCCCAAGATGTTCCCTCAGCACTCTCTGCTTCATGCTTCACACTGGTAGAGGACATATTTGAAGATGCATGGCTCTGCCAAACGCCAAACACACTGGAAAGATCAGAGTGGTGTGTAAAATAAGCATTTAAAAGGGATGTTTATACTTTATCCAAGTGTAACTTTAACTTTTTAAATCCTACTTCTAATGATGGTTCTTAAATACTTTAACCTCCCTTCTAGCCCACTAGCCCACTACCTGCCAGAGGTAGTGGGAATGCAAGAATACTGGGGATGTAGATCTGTTTATAAATCGTTCGGTGGAACAACTCCCATCTGTGTTGTCTGGAAGTCTGCAGTTCAATTCACAGAAGGCAGCTCGATCCACTTGCAAACACTTCACAAATACACAAGCAGTCTAGTTCAGTAGAGTGGGGATAACAAACATGAATCAGCAGTGGTGGCACTACCTAGCAGAGACAGCCAGGCCTCAGCCAGCAGGAGGGACCAGAAAGAATGCCCAGAGAAGTTCTCAGCTGTGCCTCTCAGCAAAGGGAAGATCAGCGAAGACCAACAAGCCTTGCACAGCTAGCTCTACAGGCAAGACAAGCTCAAGCGACTCTTACTGTCTCTGGAGTCCTTTTTTATACTCCCTCCAAACATCATATGTCCTCTACAGGACTTGCCTCAGCTCATGCGTCCATCTCAATTGGCATCTCTCAGCAAATCAGTCAGAGTCCAAGTGGCAAGAAGCTGCAGCACACCACAAAAAGATTTTAGCATCTTTTTCTCTATGGAGTCCTGACAAATGCAGCTCAACTACGGAATGTAAGGTGGGCAAATGTATGTGTATTGTTCGTGAAGAATTCTTCAAGTTTTATGTAAACAAAAAAGGCAAAAAGAATATGAACACACTATAGACCACAAAATTGAAATAGATTGCAAGAAGCATATCACCTACTATGGCTGAATCATTAAGAAGAAATTGAAAATATGAACAGAGCAACAGCTAGGAAGGTCATTGAATTTGGTTGGGTGTAGATGGAACACATCCCAGTGCATCAAAGCTCCTATGTAACAAAGCACAGATTACATGACATTGAATGTGGAAAAGCTAAAACCTTTTCCTCCAGGATCAGAAAAGGAAAGGTTCTTTGAAACAACTCCCATCTATGTGGAAACTTAAGGGTTCTTTGGAAAGTCAGTTGGATGATGTTTTGCTGGAGCAAACAAACACGTGAAGGGATTTTTCATTAAATTGGACACAAGTGAAGGAACAGTTCCCTGAAGCAGACAAAGGACAGAAGATGTTCTGCTAAACCAAGCATGTGAAAAGACACGTGATGAAGGATTCTTTGCTAACATGTATGTATTGATCTGCCTTACATTGCACAGTTGAGCTGCATTTGTCAGGACACCTAGAGAGAGAGAAAGGACCAAAAACCTTCTAGTGGTGTGCTATAGATTCTAAGAAACCACAGATGCCAGGCCAGACTACTATACCCAGCAAAATTTTCAATCCAATTAGTTCTTTTATAAACTGAAGTCTCTTACGTTTTAGGAAATATGTTGTCAAACTTTCCCAAAAAATTACTTCAAGCTCTTTGCCATTTTCCTCCCATAATGAGGCAATTTCAGCATTAGTAAAAAGGTCCCATAATTTCTGCTGGGTCTATTCCTGCTAATTGACATGTTTAAATGCTAGGTAGGTGCGCTTCTCTATTGCTGACCTGAAATGCACAATTTGAAGCTGATACCAGACCCTGCAAAGGAACCCCTAGAGGCTTTTTCAAGAAGGGGTTACTTTGTCCTTGTTGATCTGAATTCATTAGTCCAGTGCTGGCCTTTACTATATCTTCTGCATATTCCATAGGCTCAGGCCTTTTGCTAAGTTATCTTGGCTCTGTCTACAATTTGTTTAGAAACAACCTTGCTTGCCATGCAGAAGACATCTGACAGTTTGATTTTTTTTCCTAAAACCTTTAGCGATTACTTTTATTAAAGATACATCATAAATATGAGATTCAATATCAGCTGTATTTCTAATCCATTCATCTATTGGTGCTAATCTTGTTTTAGAGGCATAATTATTTTTTATTCAGAATTAGCATTTTTGAAAGTCAAAGATTCACTTAATTCTTGCCTAGCTTCTGGATTTGATATTCTTCTATTTACAGCTAATGTCAATCTTTGTAGAAAATCGGTGTATCAGCTCCCAGGGTCCTAACCACCAGCCTGGGAGCACTTATGGAGGGATCCAGGGCTTCAGCTGAATATGTAAGAGTAGAGGGCCCTGCCGGGCACAGGTGGAAGATGAGATCCTTGACCTCATGAAGGCTGGACGCCCCAGGGGGTGGGAATTTTGAGGGTGGGGAAGTGGGAGTAGGGGGGTAGGTGGGGGTTACATCCACAGAGAAGAAGGTGGAGGGGTAAGGGGATGGGGGGGTTCCCGGGTGGGTGGGGGATGGGGTAAGGGGATAACATATGAAATGTAAATAAAATATCCAATAAAAAAAAAGAAAGAAAATCGGTGTATGTTTCCTTTGGAGCTTGTATAATTTTAGAAAATGGTTCAGACCCTTTTCCTGTTTCTTCAACCTTGTCTCAAGCACTTAAAGCTGCCATACAACACAGCACCAAGGTGGTATCATCGTATTCAACCTGCATTTGTACCTCAGCATATGGACCTTCACCTAACAACTGATACTGCTGTCACTATTTCTCTGTTCTATTCCCTTAGCTTCTTCCTTCCACTATGATCACCATTGAAGCTAAACACTAACTTATAACATTGCTTTTGCCATATCCTTCCAGTTTGGGGGAATTACTCTATTTTTTGAATCGCCTAAGAATTTAGTATTTGCTTCACATATGATGAATGCATATTATATGAAGTGATAGCATCTCTAATTTTTTTTAAATCCAGTATTTCTACAAGATACCATCCAAATTCTTCATAACCTTGGGGTGGCTATTATCATCTGGCATTTATCATATAGTAACCAGATAAGCTAAGGTTGGTTTCCTAACAACTTTTAGCTGTCCTTCTTCAAATTCATTATATGTTAACGCAGTAGGTTCTTGTCTTAATACCTCTGTCTCTGTCCAGGTATTCTTTTATTTTCTTTATAAGTCTTTCTAATTTTTCTTCTAATGGTTACCTTTCATCAATTCACTTTTTATATTTTTTTCTTTCTGTATCTCTAAAGCTTTTTTCTTTGAGGGGGCACAGAAAGCCACTATGGCTATTAAGAATAAAATATGAAATACCAAAATGATAGTAATCATAATCGCCATTGAGCCAATTTCAGTTAACTCGTTTATTTTATTTTGTTTCTATTTTTAAGTCATTGTAGGTAGCACCATACAGGATCCAAGGACTCTGTGTTATATTTCCCATCCTTATGTGGCTTATTCTTTTTAAAATTACTTAACTCTCTCTCTTTCCAAGTCTGATAACTTGTCAGACTCTCCTGCCCTTTCCACGTGTCTGCAGCTGATGTGATTTTTCTGCTTGTGAGATGTGCTTACTGCCTGACATTTTTCTGCCTGATGTCTCTCTCTGTGTACTTTTGCTAATGTCCCTTCTGGCCCACCAAATTTCTACACCCAACACCCTCTCTGCAGCTGCAGGCTTTTTCTGAAGTTCAGCCAGTACATGGCACTGGCTACTTGCTCCAGTCCTAGCTGCTCGGCTCACAGGGAATAGACAGTTCTGCTGCTTGGGTCCCACAACAGCCAAGTAGAGAAAGCATGGCTTCTGTGTACTGGGACCTATTCGTCCCACTGTAGCTGCCAGTTGATAGGCTGTCTTCCCTCCAACTCTGGCTGCAGTCACTGTCTGTCTGCTGGCAATCAGCAGTGTTCCTTAAGCAACTGTGCACTCTTGTTGTCATCCACCATCTGCCCTCGGCCCACATGTCACCCTGTGGGCTGGGCTGCTGTTTGTTCTCCTGGGAGAGACAAGTCTCATGATAGCAGCACACCAGTGAGGGCCAGCAGCTCTAGGAAGTTCCTCACTTGCAGGCTGTGCACTGACTCTTCTCTCTGCTCTTTCTTAAAGGGACCTAGTCTCCTGCCAGTTCAGAGCAGCCTCTGGCTGCTAGAGAAATGTTTTCGCTGTCTTCCACCTGGAACTTTTCTAAGGCTCTAAATTTGGATATACGTGCCATCTTGTTGGACATCATTTATTGCCAGAATGTCTCAACATTCCAGCTTTTCAAGTAATAACAGAAAAACGTTTTATTAGTTATAAAAGCATAGGCCTTATTACTCAGGCTTTTTCCCAGCTATCTATATTGACCAGTTTATACTAATCCATGTTCTGCCATGTGGCTCGTTAGCTCTCCTCAGTCCTGGAACCTGTTTCTTCCTCTACATCTGACTGGATCTCCCACGCTTGGTTGTTTTCCAATCTTTACACAGTGCACAAGAGATTGTTCCAACATATATATCTACAAATCCAGCCCTACAGAAGGACTGTAGTGAAAACTCCAACCTATAGAGTTAACCACACACAAGAAACAGAAGGAATAATCTCAGACAAGCAAAATAAAAGAGAGACACACCCACACACATACACACACACAAATACCACCACAACAGCAACACAATAACAAGAACCAGCAAACACTGTTCATTATTACCGCTCAACACCAATGGTTTCAATTCCCCAATAGAAAAGATGCAGACTAATAGAATGGATTCAAAACAGGAACCATCCTTCCCTTGCACCCAAGGAACACACCTGAATATCAAGAATAGATATCATCTCAAGGTAAAAAGAATGAAAAAGATAGTCCAAACAAATGAACCTAAGAAGCAAGCTGGTATAACCATTTTAATATCTGACAAAATGACTTCAAACCAAAACTACTCAGAAGAACTAGGAAAAGGCACTACATACTCATTACAGAAAAAATCCTCCAGGATAGCATTTCAATTTTTAACATGTATCCCCCAAACATAAGAGCACCCAAGTTTGTAAAAGAAACACTACTACTACTTGAACCTTACACACACTATACCATTCTCCACAATTAACAGATCACCAAGAAAAACTAAACAGAGAAATGCTGGACCTAAAAGATATAAACCAAGTAGACATAACCGATATTTACTGAGCATTTCACCTAAACACAGAAGAATATACCTTTTCCTCAGCACTTTATGGAACTTTATATTTGAGTTGTTAGACAAAGGGTCCTTATGGGAACTCGCAAACATTCCATGATGTGGACAAGGCCATAGATTGCTCTCAAAAAAACTGACAGGAAAGTCCCATTGCTGAACATAATACCTATACAAATCATTAAATATGGAGAAGTAGAGCTTGTGCCTAGATAGAGCTTTCACTCCTATATGCTAGCATCTTTGATACAGGAAAGTACTCGTTATGCTACAAAAGGGGAAACATAAATACCAGCCCAGCCACAACCCTTTTGGTCTACAATGGTGTCTTGCCTGTAAGATATGCTAGTGCAATGGTGGCAAAAAGTTTGTGGGAGTAACCGAACAATGTCTGATTTAACTTAAGGCCCATTCCACAAGACGAGTCTCATATCAAATACAACTTGGATGATCAAGAATCTAAGTCTAGATATCCCAGGGTCCTAGGATAACACTAAATACTACTGTTTTAAAAAGCAGCACAAAAATGACTCCTGATAACATTCTCCTATGCTTGTTGCTCAGTTATCATCAGAGAAGCTTCCTTGAGCAGATGAGAACAAATACAGAGACCCACAGCCAGACATTACAGAGAACAAGAGACCTCCTAAACAGGATGTCTCCATGAATTCTGTTTCTTCAGTACCCAGAGAACGGTTTAGAAGAGGATGCAGACAGATTCTAAGAGCCAGAGGGGATGGAGAATATGAAGAAAATGAAGCCCTTTAAATCAATATGATCATTAACATATAAATTCATGGAGACTGATGGAGCATGCACAGTACCTGCATGGGTCTGCGACAGATGGTTTACTAGAGCTGAAAAAAAGTGGGCACATGCTCCCATCTCTAACTCAGAAGTAATCTCCAATTTATAACCATTTGCAACTGGAAATTTCATTTCCTCCAGTTTGGGAGGAAACTACTCTTAAGGGTAGGCTACATGTCCAGCAGTAGATGGCCAACAGAAAGTGAACTCAGTGGTATCTTTGGAGATTCCTTGCCTCATAATGTCAGAGCTCTTCCTTTTCTAATTTTTATCTTTTAAAAACTTTTATTTTATTTAATTTGTACATTTTTTTCTATCATTTTATCTTATAGGTCTTTTGAAGTTTAGTGTTTTTATGGAACTCCTGAGTGTGTGAACAAATGGGCTTCTTTCTTGATTGTTTGTTTTATCCAATTCTGATGCATTAGTTTTTGTTTTGTCTTATTACATTAAATAAAATTTTATGTTATCATTATCCCATAGAAGCCTGTTTGTTTTCTAATGAGAGATAGAAAGGCAATGAACCCAAAAAGGAGGGGAGTTAAGGAGTAGCTAGGGGGAATATAGGGATAGAAAATCATAATCATGATGTATTCTGTGATTTTTTAAAAAATCTATGTTCAATAAAGGGGAAAAAATTAAATGTTTCACCTATCCCTCCCACCAAAACCAAAACCAAAACAAAAACCAAGTCCTTTTTAAAAAGTAAACAGTGTTATAGATAAAAGGTCCAATAGATCACCCAGGACCCCTTCCTCTCATTTAATGCTGTGTAGAATGTATAGACTGAAGATCAGAAAAAAGAAAGGAATACAACATCATAAACCAAACAAATCAAATACAAATTCAACACTTGACAGCCTCCAGTAGAGAGACTCATCTCAAGCCCACGCTGACCATTCTCTGTAATAGATCATATGTTAAGTCACCCCAAATACTCTTAATACGTTGACAAAGAATCCTCATACAATGGATTTCCTCTGAATACCACAGAATAGAAGCAGAAAAAAAACTGTTAGAAAAAAAATTGGAAAATCCAGGAATGTGTGAAAATTAAACAATGTGGTATAAACAGTCGATAGATCAAAGTAATCACAAGGGAAATTAGAAACATTTTGGAAGATTCTGTTTTTTAATAACTTAGCATACCAAGATACGTGGTATATGATGAAATCAGTGATCAAAGGGCCATTTTTTGCAGTAACTGTTTATGTTTAAGAAAGAAGAAGCATCTGAAATCAATAACTTTACAAAGAAGGAATTGGGGGGAGCAAAAGAAGCCAAAGTCACCGAGCAGCAGGCAATAATGAAGATTATCATATCATGCATGGCAATAGGGAATAAAGGTAACTGAGAATATTACCAGATTCAAAGTTAATTTTGTAAAATGGTTAACAAACTGGCAAACATTGACTAATATTAACAAGGAAAACAGAGAAAAGATGAATCACTAAAATGAAACATAAAGTGAAGACACAGCTTACAGATATAAAACTGCAGGATAGCGCAGCATAAAAAGGCACTTGACACCAAGCCTGAGGAACTGAGTTCAATCTGAGATCCACATAAAGTGAAAGGAAAATAATGGAATCCACATGGTAGAAGGAGATAAGTAATTCCTGCAAGTTGTCCTCTGACATCCACACATGCTCTGTGGCACAAGTGTGTGCTTCTGTGTGTGGGGGGGGGAGGGGGAGAGAGGGGGGGGGGGGGGGGGGAGGGAAAGAGAGAGGGAGAGAGAGAGAGAGAGAGAGAGAGAGAGAGAGAGGGAGAGAGAGAGAGAGAGAGAAGCAGAGAGGGGAAAAGGAGAGAGGGAGAAGGGGAGAGGGAGAGAGGGAGATAATGTCACAAATAAATCAATTTTAATAAAAATAAAAGAATATAATGAACAATGATAAAATAACAAATTATGTAGCCTAGATAAAACATATACATTTTTGTCTTTTTGCCAAGATGGTACCAAAAGCAAAAAAGGATACTCTTGCCCCTCCCAAAACTGAAGCTAAATCAAAGGCCTTGAAAGCTAAGAAGGCAGTGCAGAAAGATCTCCACAGCCACAAAAAGAAGATCCATCTGTCACCCACATTTGTGTGGCTCAAGACCTTGAAGATCAGGAGATAGCACAAATACCCTCAAAAGAGCATGCCCAGCAGATAGAAGCTTGAGCAGTATGCCATCATCAAATTTCATGTCCATTGAGTCAGCCATGAAGAAGAGAGAGGACAAACAACTCAATAAAACTGGAAAATTTGGATGAAATGGGCAATTTTCCAGACAGACACCAGGTACCAAAGTTAAATCAGGAGCAGATAAACCATCTAAACAATCCCGTAACCCCTAAAGAAATAGCAGCAGTCATTGAAAGTCTCCCCACTAAAAAAAACCCAGGACCAGATGGTTTTAATGCAGAATTCTATCAGACCTTCAAGGAAGACCAATACCAATTCTCTTCAAACTATTCAACAAAATAGAAACAGAAGAACACTACCCAATTCGTTCAATGAATCTACAATCACGCTCATACCTAAACCTCACAAAGATCCAAGAAAGAAAGAGAACTTCAGACCAATCTTCCTTATGAATATCAATCCAAAAATACTCAATAAAATTCTGGCAAACTGAATCCAAGAACACAACAAAACAATCATCCATCATGATCAAGTAGGTTTTATTCCAGGAACGCAAGGATGGTTCAATATTGCGAAATCCATCAATATAATCCACTATATAAACAAACACAAAGGAAAAAAACACATGATCATCTTGCTAGATGCTGAGAAAGCATTTGACAAAATTCAATATCCCTTCATGTTAAAAGTTTTGAAAAGATCAGGAATTCAAGGCCCATAACTAAACATAGTAAAAGCAATATACAGCAAACCAGTAGCCAACATCAAACTAAATGAAGAGAAACTTGAAGCAATCCCACTAAGATCCGGGTCTAGACAAGGCTGCCGGCTCTCACCCTACCTACTCAGTATAGTACTGGAAGTCCTAGCCAGAGCAATTAGACAACAAAAAGAAGTCAAAGGGATACAAACAGGAAAGGAAGAAGTCAAAATTTCACTATTTGCAGATTATATGATAGTACACTTAAAACTTCCACCAGAGAACTTCTAAAACTGACAAACAACTTCAGCAAAGTGGCTGGATATAAAATCAACTCTAACAAATCAGTAGCCTTCCTCTACTCGAAGGATAAACAGGCTGAGAAAGTAATTAGGGAAATGACACCCTTCACAATGGTCACAAATAATGTAAAATACCTTTGGTGTGAATATAACCAAGCAAGTGAAAGATCTGTATGACAAGAACTTCAAGTCTCTGAAGAAAGAAATCGAAGAAGATCTCAGAAGATGGAAAGATCTCCCATGCTCATGGATTGGAAGGATTAATATAGTAAAAATGGCCATCTTTCGAAAAGCAATCTACAGATTCAATGCAATCCTCATCAAAATTCCAAATCAATTCTTCATAGAGATAGAAAGTGCAATTTGCAAATTCATCTGGAATAACAAGAAACCCAGGATAGCAAAAACTATTCTCAACAATAAGAGAATTTCTGGGGGAATCACCATTAACGACCTCAAGCTGTACTACAGAGCAATAGTGATAAAAACAGCACGGTATTGGTACAGAGACAGACAGGTAGATAAATGGAATAGAATTGAAGATCCAGAAATGAATCCACACATCTATGATCACTTGATCTTTGACAAAGGAGCTAAAACTGTCGAGTCGAAAGAGGACAGCATTTTCAACAAATGGTGCTGGATCAACTGGAGGTCAGCATGGAGAAGAATGCAAATCGATCCATTCTTATCTCCTTGTACAAAGCTCAAGTCCAAGTGGATAAATGAGCTTCACATAAAGCCAGATACACTGAAACTAATAGAAGAGAAGATGTGGAAGACCCTAGAATACCTAGGCACAGGGGAAAAGTTCTGGAACAGAATACCAATGGCTTATGCTATAAGATCAAGAATTGACAAACGGGACCTCATAAAATTGCAAAGCAGATTTTTGTAAGGTAGAGGACACTATCAATAGGATAAAATGGCAACCAACAGATTGGGGAAAGATCTTTAGCAATCCTACATCTGATAGAAGGCTAATATCCAATATATACAAAGAACTCAAGAAATTAGACTCCAGACAACCAAATAACCCTATTAAAAATGGGGTACAAAGCTAAACAAAGAATTCTCAACTGAGGAAACACAAATGGCCGAGAAACATCTAAAGAAGTGCTCAATATTCTTAGTCATCAGGGAAATGCAAATCAAAACAACCCTGAGATTCCACCTCACACCAGTCAGAATGCCTAAGATCAAAAACTCAGGTGATAGTAGATGCTGGTGAGGATGTGGAGACAGAGGAACACTCCTCCATTTTTGATGGGATTGCAAGATGGTACAACCACTCTGGAAATCAGTCTGGTGGTTCCTCAGAAAATTGGACATAGACATAGCTGAGGACCCAGCTATACCACTCCTGGGCATATACCCAGAAGATGCTCCAACATATAACAAGGACACATGTTCCACTATGTTCATAACAGCCTTATATAGAATAGCCAGAAGCTAGAAAGAACCCAGATGTCCTTCCACAGAGGAACGGATACAAAAAAAAAGTGGTACATTTAGACAATGGAGTATTACTCAGCCATTAAAAACAATGAATTCGAGAAATTCTTAGGTAAATGGATGTAGCTAGAAAATATCCTGAGTGAGGTAACCCAATCACAAAAGAATACACATGATATTCACTCACTGATATTTGGATATTAGCCCAGAAACTTGAAATACCCAAGATTCAACTCAGAGACCACATGAAGCTCATGAAGAAGGAAGACCAAGTGTGAGTGCTTCGGTCCTTCTTAGAAAGAGTAACAAAATACTCAAGGGAGCAAATATGGAGACAAAGTGTGGGACAGAAACTGAAGGAGGGACCGTCTGGAGACCATTCCACCTGGGTATCCATCCCATGTGCAGTCACCAAAGGTAGACTGTTGATGTGGATGTCAGGAAGTGCATGCTGACAGGAGCCTGACATACCTGTCTACCTTAGAGGTCTGCAAGAATCTGACATATTCAGAGGCGGATGCTCACAGCTAACCATTGAACTGATCAAGGGGTTCCCAATGGAGGAGTTAGAGAGAAGACTGAAGGAGATGAAAGGGTTTGTGGCTCCATGAGGAGAGCAACAATACCAACCAACCAGAGCTCCCAGAGTCTAAACCACCAACCTGGGAGAACATAGGGTGGGACCCATGGCTCCAGTTGTATATGTAAGGGAGGACAGCCTTGTAGGGCATAGGTGAGAGAGGAGATCCTTGGTCCCATGAAGGCTGGACACCAAGTGTGGGGGAATTCGAGGGTGAGGAGGTGGGAGTGGGGGGGTAGGTGGGGGCCAATCCTCATAGAAGCAGGAGGAGGGAGGATGGAATAGGGGGTTACTGGGCGAGGGGGGGCGAAATGGGGTAAGGGGATAACATCTAAAATGTAAATAAAATATCCAATAAAAAATAAAAATAAAGAGAAGAAAAAAAGATGTTTATCTTAACAAAAATATTGTTCAGTCACAAAGAAATCAGTAGGTTACCCACCCCCAGCCTCCCATGACAGTAGAGCCTTTAATACTATGTGTTAAAATTTGAGTACTTACAGAAGCCAGAAAACTACAGAGGCCACTGAGAGAGGGTTGGCTTAAGAGGACTGGGCAGGTCATAGAAGAATGTAGGCAATATGAAACTAGAGAGAGGGAATACTGGGGATTAAAAGGTTTAATTAGGGAGGAAAGGCTGGGGATGGAAGAAGATAAGGGAGCACCAAGATGGTTAATCAAAGAAAAAAGGAATGAAAACGCCATAGGGAACCCTATTATATTGTTGTCAAGTTTTAAAAATCTAATTTATTTAAGCCAGGCAGTAGTGGTGCATGCTTATATTCTTAGCACTCAGGAGGCAGATCTATGTTAGTTTGATGCAAGCCTGGTATACAGAGCAAGTTTCAGGACAGCCAGGGCTACACAGAGAAATTTTGTCTTGATAAAACTAACTAGAAAACTAACTAACTAACTAACTAACTAAATAAATAAATAAATAAATAAATTTATTTTAAAAGAGGAAATTAAAAAAATATGTATCCTTCATGACTGTAAAAAGCTTTCCCCAGAAGCTGTGGAATACTAAACAAAACTTAAGTGCCAGAGGGGTGAAACATCTCTACAAGTTGTCTGACAAACTCCAGAAGTCCATAAAACAAAAAGAACTTTTGTTATTTCTCTTTGATGCCCACCAAAAACAAAATGATAACATGACTTTTCATACATTCTATTCAAAAGAATCTACAGATTATTTAAAATATTTAAGTGAACACAACAAACTGTTGTATAAAATTAAGCAGACACAATCATTGTATGTGTATATACTCACTGTCAAACAACTAGGAATAATTTTAAAAGATCTATGAAGTCTATTTCTACATGCCTGTAATCCCAGCACTTGGGAGGTTGAGGCAAAAGGATTGTTGTTTACTGGGGCAAAGGACGATCCAAGCTTCAAATCACACCATGTAATAAAGAGCACAAACATAAGTTTAGAAGAATACTTTAAGGACCTCCAAGGTAGTCAAACTTTTCTAAACTGGAACACAATCAAAATAAATATTGAAAGAGAAAAGTAACACATTCTATTTCATCAAAATTAAAACCTTCTGCATATCAAAACATCAGTGGTTTCATGTTAAATGTATAAAATTAAGTATTATAATTACATAATATAATTCCTGAAACACTAAATCACTAGAAAATGTAAGTATGTATTTAAAAAGGGAGGAATACCACAATAGTGTGTGTTTCTATAGTCAACCCTAGGCCAGACAGTAAAACCTCTCAAAAAACAAAACACAACAAAACACACTAAAAGTCTTCAACTTTGCTGGGTGGTGTTGTGCATGCCTTTAATCCCAGTACTCTGGAGGCAGAGGCAAAACGATTTCTGTGATTTTGAACCTGATCTACACAGTGAGTTCCAGCATAGCCAAAGGCTACACAGAGAAACCCTGTCTTGAAGAACCAAATAATAATAATAAATAATATAATAATAAATCATTATATTATTTATATTATATTTACATATATTAATAATAGTATACTCTGTATATAATATAATGTATCGATAATATTTTAATGATATAATATATAATAATATATTATTATGTATTATTACTAGTATTATTAGTATTATTCAACATCCCAAAGAGATATTCCTTGCCCAAAGCCTTGAAATATGACTAGAGATATTTCTTTCAAAGTGTGTCACAATTTCAAATTTCACATACATGTAAAAGATTCTAATAAATTCACCATAAGTTGAAAAAATATTTCAAATTAAAATGCATATTTACCATGCATCTTAAACATATACTTTAGCAACACTCAGTCCACTGTAGAGTATTGCTTGTCTACCCTTGGGATCCAGTAACAGCTCATTATCACTGCCCAGCAGCACAAGGGTATACTTATATTGTACATTGGCATCCCCAGATGTATGAGCAGGGGGTGGAGGGGAGCAAAACATATTAGGAAAAATGAAAAGTGTGGTGACACATGTCCATAGCTCCAGAACTAAGGAGGCTGGAGCAGGAAGATGGAAAGCTTCAGGTAAGCATGGACTACATCATAGCAAGTTCCAGTCAGCTAGGTCAATGGTGAAACCCTGTTTCATAAAAAGAAAGAAAGAAAAAAATCCCTCCAATTTAAAATGCCATTGAGGATAGTGATTAAAAAAATCAGGGTTCATCAGGATACATAACATCTGAGGACCATAGTCACAATAACATTTGCAAATTATATAGGCAAATTGCCAACCTTCACTTGTCTATAAAATATGAAAACACAAACCATCTTGCTAGTTCTTTTGCATTGAGAATTAAGTT
Source organism: Grammomys surdaster (assembly GCF_004785775.1). Taxonomy (NCBI): domain Eukaryota; kingdom Metazoa; phylum Chordata; class Mammalia; order Rodentia; family Muridae; genus Grammomys; species Grammomys surdaster. The sequence continues at coordinate 2,677,069 of NW_021604621.1, forward strand.
TACTGCACATTCAGACCATAGTTCTCTCTCTCTCGCTCTCGCTCTCTCTCTCTCTCTCTCTCGCTCTCGCTCTCGCTCTCGCTCTCGCTCTCGCTCTCGCTCTC
>NW_021604621.1:2677182-2706317 GCF_004785775.1 Grammomys surdaster
CTCTCGCTCTCGCTCTCGCTCTCGCTCTCGCTCTCGCTCTCGCTCTCGCTCTCTCTCTCCCTCCCTCACACATACAGAGTCACACATGATGCCTGGCATATGATGGTTCATGTTATCATTTTCCAGGTATTTCATGGTGCTTAAGTTATATTCAGTTAGCAGAAACCATTTCAAGACAGGGTCTCACTGTATAGCTCTAGCTGCCCTGGAAGTTGCTTTCTCGACCAGGCTAGTCTCAAACTCAGAGATCCTCCTGCCTATGATACAGGCTTGTGCCACCAGGGCTGCCATGATTGTCCAACTAGAATGCAGATTTTTTTAAATGAGTAAAATATACAAATAGGCTTTTCACTATAAAGAGCAAATACACAGCCAATAAGAATAAAGATCTTAACTCTTTACCTACTATTGTGAAATACCACCACATAGCCTCCAAAATAGTTCAAAATGAAATTTATTTACAATGCCAATTGGGGAAAAATGTAGAGTAAGTGGAATTTTAAAAACATCACCAAACTGAGTAGCAGTGACTCATGCCTTTAAAACCAGTACTCAAGAGGCAGAATCAGGTGGATATCTGTGAGTTTGAGACTAGCCTGGCCTGTGTTCCAGGACAGCCAGGGCTACACATCAATACTGCTATGTGTGTTCTCCTTGTCGGGTAATAAGGAGCAATATAGACACTGACCTAAGACATACACTGTCACCCAGCCACTCTTTACCCTAGATGAGATTATGGCAAACAACTAAATCTTGTGCCCCCATTCAGCTACTAGTACTGCTCATCTTTAAAAAACAGAAAAGGGGAGATTTTCCCCTTCCCAGCCTTGAGCAGACCAAACAGACCTTGTTTACCACACAAGACCTTAATACCTACATGAAGTCATCTGCTTTGTTTACACTTACAACTCCTAAAGGACCTTAACAGGTTGGTGAAGTCATCTGCTTTGTTTACACTTGCAACTTCCTCTAAGAAGGTAGAAGAAACTGCCTGCTGAGCCTGCTATGCAACATTATCCAGCTGAAACCAAGATGGGTTCAGTGGATTTCCCCGATATAAACACAGTGCTGAATATTAAACTTTGAGCCTTGATCAGAACCTTGTCTTGGCTTCATGCTTCTCTAGCACACCAGTCTCGTTTTCATTTCCAGCCCCCTTTCAGGTAAATCCAGTTCTTCCATGGCCTCTGGATGGCTACAGTACACAAAGAAAACATACCTTGTAAAGTAAAGCAACAACAAAGATTATTGGTAAATGTATCAATTTGAATGATTTCTGCCATTATCTCACAGAGCTAATCATATTTAGACACTACAATCTAGCTATTTCAACTCTTTACAGAAAGTAAATGAGCTCTATTCACAATACAAACATGTATATCCACACCAACTTTATTTCAAACATCTCTAAACTGAAAACAATGCAAAGATCGGTTGATAGGAGAGGGGATAGGTACACTGTTGTACATTTATATAAATACCACAAATTAATGTGAAACAACAGGTTACAACACAGCAACAGGCATGAATCTCACAATGATGCCCAATGCGGGAAAAAAAAAAACCCAAGAGCTTCAAGATCTGTTGTATACCTAAGTGATAGTAGTTAATAAGCCATACTATATTTCAAAATTGTAAATTAAAGATTGATATTAAATCATTTCTTGAGAAATGATAATTATGTCAAACAGATGTATTTATTTGTTTGATATACATATTGCATGACGTGTACAAATGGCATTTTAATCACTAAGCCATCTCTCCACCCCCATTAGTCAATTAAAAAGTTTGATTTAACATTTAAGAAGCCATGTCAAAGAACTGTGTTATGTGATTTATACAGAGACTAATAACTATCAAGACCTACCTATAACCAGACAAGTCATTATAGGTACTTTTAAGAAGTATGTACTAGGGGAGAATAGGAAGGAGCTTTCTGGATCAATGCAATCACTCCAATTTGTTACCGTTTTTACATGAGCATATACATAAAATCTAGCAAGCAACACACTTGAACATTAGGAAAATTACTGTAATTGTGATGGCTATCCTTAGTTGTCAATTTGACTACATCTGGAATTAATTAAAACCCCAAAATAGAAGGACACACTTGTGAGAGATTTTGAAGTGAAAAGATGTAATTCTAGTTCAGATCTTTGAGGTCGGAAGACACACCTTCAATCAAGAACTATATAAAGATGAGGAAGAAGGAAGCTTTTGCTCTTTGCCTACTTGCTCTGGCCTCACTAACAAGCCTATTCCTTCACTGGCATTAGAATCTACTTCTTTGAGATTCCAGTATATTTTGAAAACCAGCTGAGACATCCAGCCACATGGACTGAAAAATTACTGTTTATCCATATATCCACCATTCCTTGTTCTCTCTCAATTTTAAGGCCTCTGGCCTCTTTTTCTTTACTTGTTACATATATGAAATTTTGAAAGGACACATATCAATACGAGAACTCAGAAACATTGAAAATAAAATGATAAAGTTATGCCAAACACATACTAAAAATGCCGATTAGACATATAACTCAGTGATGCAGTGATTATCTAGCACAGGTGAAATGCTGTGTTCAATCCTGATTTTCACAAAATACTTTGTTACTGAAAAACGTTGATTGATTTATGTTAATGTCAGAAAATATAATCCAAAGTAACTGAAAAACTGAATCATTACATTAAGTACATAAGTACATATTCTTTCTGTTTGGCAGAGAAAAGTCACATATTTTCTTCATAATTTTTTATTTTGACTTGAGTTTGTGGAGGGATGAAGGTTGGATGATAAAAAGGAGAGAATACAAAATAAATAGTATGAAGGACATTTCACTGGTTGAGCAAAAAAAGATAAGGAAATGTTCATATTTTAGTTTGTCATCTTGTTAATTAAATATATTTAGGCCAGAACTTTTTTGCAATATCTTGACAATCATAATCATATTTTTCTAAGAAATTTTCAGACTGGATGAACCAGAGGCTCAGCAGGACTTCCAGAAACCAGAAAGCTCAACAAATACAAAGGGCTTATTATATGTTTTTATTCTGAAAATAATTAATTGAAGGCCAAGTTTCCAGCAGGGAGTTGAAGGAATTGTTCTCCCTTGAAGATAAGACTTGTGAATGCCCCATAGAGGAGGCAATTGGAATGTAATGAGGTGAAAATGGATTATGCTTTCACTTCTGTGTCACAGGAAAGAAAAAATCCCTTTGCAGGAAATTAATTCACACCTTTGCTTCTTCCAGAATGGATTCAGTATGGGGATGTAGGGAGGTTTACAAAAGGACGAAATTGTATTTGGTCACTCAATTTCAACCCCATACTCTGTAAGATTGTTTTTTTAACTCTGTGTCAGTGATCAGGGTGGAAAACACATGAAAATTACATTGTTATTCCAAGAAATGCCAAATCTACTAGAAAAAATAAGTATGCAAGTAATAAGAGTGTTTACTATAAAATATTTTAAATATAGATCTCATTGTGTCTATTTAAGATAAAAAAAGATACTAATTATCTCACACAGTTATCCATTTTCCTTTTATGACAAAATCATATGCAATCTAATTATTTACAGTTCCTGAATACAATGCACTACTATTAACTAGGACTCTTGTTGTATGTTAGCTCTGTAGACTGCTACTTTTTGTCCTTTGACCTGCATCTCCCCACTCTCTTCAACAGCTTGCTCCTAAGAATTACTGTTTTATTCTATGCATATAACAATAGATTCCGCATATAAAAGAGATTATACAATATTTTCTTCCTATAACTGGCTTATTTTACTCATCATTCATATTTTGTCAAATGGCATGATCTCTTTTTTAAAAATATAGTGTTTTAAATTACTGTATAAAGTATTAGATACTGTGGCAGTTTGAATAATAATGGCCCAACAGGCTCATATATTTGAATGCTTAGTCACCAGAAAGTAGCACTATTTGAAAGGATTCAAAGGACATGGAGATGTCAGAAATATTCTAGATTAAAGAAGTCAAACACAAATGATCACATTTGTACAATTCCACTTACATGAAATGTCCAAAATAGGTAGATGTCTAGAGAGAGGCAGTATATTAGTGTCTGCCAGAAGCTGGAATTAAGAGCAAATCATAATCAACTGATAAAGGAAAACCTGTTTGTAATAACACTTGAATAAATCTTTGACTATATAAAAACTCTCAGAGCAAATACTCTAAATGAGTAGCTCATGTGGTATATAAAGTAATTTCTAAATTAAAAGGTATTGAAGAGCATTGTTCAGTATGAACAAGATGCTTGCCAAATAGAGACCCAAAAGGAAGTTACTGACTACTCAGACTCGACCCTTGCCCCCGAGTTTCTAGATTGTTCCTGCTCAAATCTGATGCAATGGAAACATTCATGTGAGATTGCATTAATTATCAAGAACTTTAATCCTCCTAGGTCTCTACTTTAGAAGAGCTGGTTGTACAATACAGCTATAAGGAATAGTAACACACACACACACACACACATGCACACGCACACGCACACACACACACCATCTATTGCTTTTATTGTCTGTTTTGCAAGGCTTTTCAATTCTTTCCTGAACTTACTGATGCTGCTTCCTACCTCCAAAATTATCTATAATCTCCTCCTATTTCATCTTCTTAGAGATTGAGCTGCTAAACTCTGATATGGATAGGAAATTTTATTTTTCAAACAGAGAGCACATGAAAGTCCGAGTGACTATCATAACAATGAGCTTTTCAAAATGCACTTACTTACTTATCGATTATCTGTGGAGGAGGGATGCACACCATGATGCAAATGTGGAGGCGGATGACATCTTGTCCATTCTCTTCTTCCACAATGTATGTACTGGAGACTGAACTGACATTCATCAGTTTTGGTGGCAGGCTCCTTTTCCAATGAGTCATTTTGTCTATTCCAGCAATGTTTTGAAATATATACTAATATTATTTCCATTTTACAGATTGAAAGACTGAGCTGTATAATGCCTAGGTAATTTCTTCAAGGTCAGGAAGCTACTCAGCAGCATCATTAGAATTTGAATTCAGGCTGATGACAAAAATAGTGTGTTTAATCACAATGTTATTTTGATTCATGGAAAGCTCTTTAATACAGTTCCTAGTCACTGTTGTACTTTAAACAATTGCAGTTTTCTAGCAATGATGAACCTTGTTTCTCACCTGTTGTTTTCTTTTTCACTGGTTGTTGTCCTCCATACCTCAACACATATCCAATATGTTTTTCTAATGTTTTCAATTTAAAGATACAAGACTCAGAGCCCAATACGTGCTTCAGTGTCATTATTTTACCCAACCTCACACCTTTGTAGCTACTCAATGTAGTAATTCTCCCATCGTAGCACAAAATTATGTGCAATAAAAATCAGTATAAAACTATTGAGTTTTCTTTCCTCCTCCAACCAAATACCGCTTTCCCAAATCTCAGTACTTCTTTATTCCTTGAGCACTATTGTTCATCCCATTAGCCACCTCTATAGGCCTTAGAGCTGTATCCTATACAATATGTTTCCAGAAAAAAATTAAAGAAGGTAAAGCTTCCCAAAAGTGAACATACTTGCCCAGGTATCTGAAAGACAGGTGGAAATGAAGTAAGCAAATCAAGAAGAAGGAGATGGAGGAAGAAAAGAAAAAAAGTAATACATAGAAAGGAAGGAAGGAAGGAAGGAAGGAAGGAAGGAAGGAAGGAAGGAAGGAAGGAAGGCCTGAGTGCACGGAGCAGCAAGAAGCTGCAGCATACCACCAAAAGTTTTTAAAATATGATTCTTTCTATAAAGTCCTGACAAAGGAAGCTCAACTACACAATATAAGCCAGTCCAATACATATGTGTCGTTAACAAAAAAGTCCTTCATCATGTGTCCTTTCACATACTTACTTTAAAAAAACATCGTTTCACCTATGTCTACTTCAACAAAACACTCCTTCATGTTTGCACCAACAAAACACCATCCAACACAACTGACTTTCAAAAACCCTTGTTTCCACTTTTAAAAAATGAATAAATAATAAATTAATTAATAAGTATTAAATGAATAAATGATAGTTGTATCATCTTGTTTTAAAATGATTATGTGTATGTGAGTGTGCCTGAATATATGTAGATGTACCACATGCATGCTGATACCAGAAAAGGCCAGAAGACATTTTATCTTCTGGAACTGAAGTTACAGACAGTTGCAAGCTGACTGATCTGGGTCATAGGAACTAAACCCAGGCCCTCTGCAGGAGAAACTCTTTTAAAAAAATATTTTTGATGTATTTTATTTATTTATTCATTTATTTATTTATTTTATATATATGAGTACACTGCCACTGTCTTCAGACACACCAGAGGAGGGCGTTGCATCCCATTACAGATGGTGGTGAGCCACCATGTGGTTGCTGGGAATTGAACTCGGGACCTCTGGAAGAACAGTCAGTGCTCTTAACTGCTGAGCCATCTCACCAGCCCAAACTATGTCATCCCAGCAAAGGTTTTGGTTTTCGGTTTTTGTTTTTTTTCTCATTTGAGTTTCATCTCAAATTCCTTTTTAAAAAATATTTATTTATTTATTTATTTATTTATTTATTTATTTATTTATTTTATGTATGTGAGTACACTGACACTCTCTTCAGATATTACAGATGATTGGGAGGCAGCATGTGGTTGCTGGGAATTAAACTCGGGACCTCTAGAAGAGCAGTCAGTGCTCTTAACTGCTGAGTCATCTCTCCAGTCTCTCAAAATCTTAAATATATGGATAATATTAATATTTACCTCTCTGTGTTTTGTGAAGATTGAATGAAATTACATTAAATATCTTCCTATATTGAAGAAAAGCCGAAAACAATATAACAATGGACAGTAGGTAATTTGAGAGGAAATGTAATTTACTAAACTTTCTTAAATTTTGGAGAGAACTCTGTAAAAAGTAAATTTTAAAAAACACATCAATATAGTTTTAAATATTAGCACTGTGGCGGTGGGGATAGAGTGATTAAATGTAAAAAGAAGAGGTACGAGTGGGAGGAGGAGAAGGGAGTGCAGGAGGGAAGAAGGAAAAGGGAAGAGGGGTTAGAAAGGCAGAGATGGAGAGAAGATTGGGTTGAAAATGTTTTAGAGATTGGCCAAAACTAGATATTCAGAATTCATTACATGGAATTCCTTTAAACCTTATTAATACATACTTGATTGCTTGCTATTTTTGTTAGTCAGTAAGCTTTGCAATGGTATTATATCGACTATGTTCACTGCTTAGCAGCTAAAGCTTTGCACAATGCCTGATCCACAGTAAATGAGTATAACTACTTGTTGATAGAATAAATAATAAGAGAACCAAACATTAATAAAAAAAATCCAAAGATCCATGTACAGATGACAGAGAAAATATAGAATAGAAATAAACTGTAATAAAATTAGTTTAAATTTTGGATTTGAGTGTCTGAGAAACCTGAGAAACATACAGAGCATTCTCATTTTCACTATTAGTCAGATTCAGTACGTATAATTCATCTCCATAAAAAATGTCGAACCAAAGATACAGAACTGTGATTCTTTAGCATATGAAGAACAGCGGAGCATCACGTGAGAGCAGCTGCCCCGGAAGTTGTAATAATACAGGAAGCAAGCATCATAATAGACAAAGCGGAAGTAACTGAAGTTGAGTCCTGCGCAGTCATCCTCAGTTACTCGCAGTCGGAGAAGTGAAGGTGAAGGTTGATCGTGAGAGCTGATGGAGAATAAAGACATGAAAAAAATGTGGTACTAACTGGTCCAATGGGGACAAATATTATGGAAAGGCTGGCAGTTCCTATGAGGATCCACAAACCAACTACAGATAGTAAGTTTATAGAAATATTTGTTTTAAAGTTTAGAAGTCTCGCGGTCGCCGCTTTGAAACCAACCGGTTTAAGAAATGGCAGTGTAGTAGTGAAACCAGTTTCCTTGAATTTAAATCCTATGTAGTCACTGGTTAATCACTTTTTTTATAGACTGATGACAAAACATTTAACTTATAGTTGTCATAAATAGTTGAGTATGAGTAAAAATGTTTAGAAACGTGCTTGTGATCACTACTAAACTGTTTCTTGTTGTGCTGTTCTTGAATAATCTGTGGAAACATACACCATAGGGTTGGGGGGGGTGATCCTTGTTATTTAATCCCCCCAAAGCGGAGAAAATCAGTAAAATGCTTGTGTTTTAAACAGTGGGAAATTGTAGGCATCCAAGTGAAGCGTTAGTGACTGAGGCTCAGAGTGGCGAACGTTCTAGAACTTTAAACAGTTTCCAACCGCTTATGTACTTTAAACAGTTTTCAGCCCTCGTGTACTTGGCAGTTAGTGTCCCGTTCTAAGTTCTGCCCCCTTTTCCTATTGGCTACTGGCGAAGTCCTTTTCCATTTCTCATTGGCCTTCAAATTTTGGGCCGTCTCCTCGAGTAAAGACGTCCCCACCCACAATTGGACTTTTAATTTTAACTTGTGTAAGGACAGGTAGCTGGGAAATTGAGATGCGTTTGTTTTCCATATTAAGATTACAAAAGCAAGGTCCTCACCTTTTGTTTTGCTGGAGTTTTGGGGGGATGGGGTTAATTGGTTAGTTTTTTTCATTTGTGTGTTTCTCTTATGCTAAAGAAACAGTTTGCAAGTTATTTAAAACAGATGGGCGGGATCAGTCGGAACTGAAGGGAAACGCTGCTTAAAGTTGGAACTTCGGGATGATTTTAACACCGGACTGAGCTACTTCCGGGGGACAATGGGCGTGTTGGAAATTCTGTGGCTTTGGCGCTGTTCATTTTGTTGCTAAACATTTCATCCTTCCGTAGCCAAAGGACCCAACCGAGCGAGAAGGTGCTGACGCCTCCAGTGCGGGCGCCAGAGCAGACCATTTCAAGCTCCCCGATGGCCATGGCTGTGGTGAGTGCGTGACACCTTGCGCCGGGCTGAGGAGGAGGCCTCAGAAGGCAGCGGGGAGAGGAGGGGTGGCGCGGCGGCGGCGCGAGCGGGGCTTGGACACGTGAGCAAGTGGCGAATCAGGGTCTGGCCCGCCAGCCCCTGAGGCGGGGCTCGCGCCCTCCGCCCGCCCCCTGGTCCTGAGAAAGAGCGGCAGGTGGGAGGGTAGCGGGAGGATGAGTGGCCCTCAGCTTTCAGTGGGCACTTTTTCAGTTGGCACTTTAAAAAAAAAGTTACTTCCTCAGGGATCCTCTTGTGAGGGGTTTCATTTCTTCATTTCTACAGTTCACTTCCGAACACCAGTAAGTAGTTATATAACGGAAGAAAATTTTTAAGTGAGGCTGCTTAGATTTTCACATGGATTTTGACAGGATTTTTGGAGGTTTTTTGTTTTGTTTTGTTTTTGTTTTTGTTTTTGTTTTAACTCAGTAGCTTTTGAGCTTGGTCTTTTTTTTTTTAACGCAGTAGCGTTTGAGCTTGGTCATAAGTTGAAATGAAGCACTTTGCTAGCCTACTCAAAGATTGCCCACACCTCACACCTAGGATCCTGTCTCCCCACAGCTCTGAGTTACACTTACTGTGGCGCACTTTTTTTTCTTTTTTTTTCTTTTATAAAAAAAAATTGTATGAATATTTACAGTAAAATCAGCATAAATAAAAATTTCCAATTTTTTTTTTTACTGTGGTGCACTTTTGTAGGCGAATGCTTTATAATACAGAGCTTTATTTACATGCCAAACAAAGAGCCCAGATTTATATGTGAAGAGTGGAAAAAAAATGGGAGATGAATATGTTTTAAAGACATACACCTAAAACTAGCAGCAGACCTTTTAAGCTGAAATGTGTTCCTTAACCTTTAAAATACTCAAATTTATGTGATAGGAATGGATTTTAAATGCAGCTTTAGAATGATAGAGCATAAATTGACAACCTCTTTTGTGTATTTTTTGCTTGAGGGGGATTGGTGGAATTATAATTTACCTTTGTGAAAATTTTCTTGTAGGATTTTAAAACCTATGTGGATCAGGCATGTAGAGCTGCTGAGGAGTTTGTCAATATTTACTATGAGACAATGGACAAAAGACGACATGTGAGTTTTATAGTCTCTATTATTCTTTGTTTAAATATTATTTTTAAAATACCATTTATCTGACTTGCATATGTAATTATTGTGCAAGATTTCTTTAAGAGTTGTTTTTATTGGATTACAGTTTGGTGTATTGTTTTTGTTTTTTGTTGTTTTTTTATGTTTTGGTGTTGTTTTATTTTGTTTTCTCCTTTTGGGGAGTGGTTCATTGTATTAAGTTTTTGTTTGCATTTTTTGAAACCCAACACATTGAAAGGCTAGGGAGAGGATATGGTGAAACTTGGGGGAGAGAAAGAATATGATCAAAATATATTTAAGTTTAAAAATTATTTTAAATAAAAATATAAAAGGAAAAGAAAATTAGTTGCTTATAGAAGGTATGGTAACGTTTTAGTGGGGCTATCAGCTCTGGAATCATATCATAAGTTTGCCTTTACCTAGTACCATGCTCTTAGGCAAAGTCCCAACTTTTCTTAACCTCGTTTTATTTTTAAATAGGAAAAAATTGTGGTTCTGAAAATTGAACTTAACATATTATGCAAGTACTGTACCACTGTCCTATATCACCAGTTCAGGAATTAATTTAAACACTTCATATAACTGGGTCCAGCATACCTGTACATAAATGATTGATCTTTTTTAACGTCCCTGGAATTAACATAGTTATAGAAATGATGGTGGTGTGGAATGGTGTACCATTGCAGGGATGTCTCTTGGTTTGCTTCTTTTATTTTTTATACTAATAGAAAATGTCTGCTTAAGCTTCACAGTTGTAACTGATGTTCACAATAAGAGTCCAAGTAATGTACGTGCTTTCAGTTTTTAATAGATCAAGATCTGACATCATTTTTTGTTTTCGTTGTAATTTATTCCTCAACTCTATTTTTATAGACTTTTATGCGCATTTGTGTTTTGCCTGCATAAATGAACTGAAGTTACATAGTTGTGAACTGACATGTGGTTGCTGGGATTTGAACTCAGGTCCTCTGGAAGAACAGTTAGTGCTCTTAACCACTGAGCCATCTCTCAACTCCACCTCAATTCTATTTTAAAGAAATTAATTATTCCAGTATGTGATGAAATGAGTCTTGCTTGTTCTCCTTCCAGTACAAAACTGTTTTGTTATTTTAAAAAAATTTTAAAGTAAGATAAAACACGTTACTCTTGCTGACATGGAAGTCGGGGTGGGAAAATCTATGACAATGGATGTTTATTGTCCCTTGTCAGGAATATTTGTCATTTGTCCTGTCTTGGTGCTTTCAGAACTAATATAAACTGTTGAGTTTAATGTCACAGGCCTTTAATCTCAGCACTTGGGAGGCAGAAGCAGGTGGATCTTTAAATTTAAGGACAGCCTGGTATACATAGTGAGTTTCAGGACAGCCAGAGCTACAAAGTAAGATCCTGTTTCAGAAAAATAGATGAGAGATAGAGATAGAGAGATAAAGAGAGAGAGAGACAGAGACAGAGAGACAGACAGACGTAGGGGACACCATAGCCAAACCTCTATTGGTACACGCCTATAATTGTAGAATTCTAGAGGCTGAGACAAGATTCTGGGTTTGAGACCAGCCTGTGATACAAGGCAAATGTTTAAAATAAAAAAAAAAAGTTCATTATCAGTACAGAGATATGTGTGATCCTTTTAATCCAACTTACCTTTGAGAATAAAACAAGTAATGTGTCACTTGACCCAAAAGAGTTGGATTTTTGTCTCATTTGGACCTTATCACACACACTGTCAAAAGCACTACTTTAGGTGATTCTGACTCCTTTGAGCTTACTATGCCAATACTAAAGCATCAAATTATTCACAAGTATTTAGTCACTAGAATTAAAGTATATTAGGGCTTAAATGGCAACCTAATTCTCAGGATTGGAAAAAGAGAAACCAAAACTGGATTGAAACTGCATGTGCTTGGGATTTGTGATCACTTACTTCATTTTTAAATATCAAAGCTTTAAAACTCTTACTATTCAAGGGATGCAAGTTTTTCTCATCAAAACTAAAATGGAAATATTGACATATGACTTTCCAGCTTTACAGAGTTAGATAATACCTATTCAAGGCAAGATAGAAGTCATGGTCACATTATTTTGCAAAAGTCACGAGGCAAAAGAAGTGGAAATAGAGACAGTGGAGGTAGACACTGTGCCATGAAAATGTTTACATATTGTCTAATCTTTTAATGCATTTGTAGAAAGATGCTTATGGGTAAAAAAAAAATCCATTTTTAACGTTTTCCTTTATTTTTAGGCACTTGTCAGGCTGTATTTGGACAAGGCCACTCTAATCTGGAATGGAAATGTTGTTACAGGGCTGGAAGCCCTTGCTAATTTTTTTGAGATGTTGCCTTCCAGCGAATTCCAGATCAATATGTTAGATTGCCAACCAGTTCATGGTAAGTATCGAAGTATCTCCTTTATTTTCTGTTAGTCAACACTGAGGTTTACAGCCCAAGCAGCAGTACCCTTCAACAGTGAGTGTGTTTACTTATTTGAGCGAGTTAAGTGTCATGAATAATAATTTATACAGTCAGGCTTTGGGGCTTCTTTTAGCTGCTTTTCACTCCAGAAAACCACCGTTAATTTTGGGAGATTGAGATTTTTTTTGTTAGTGAAAAGAGAACGCCTACAGAAAAATAGATGAATGTATTTGATTGTTAAAATTTCAGTGAACTGTATTGTGTGAAAGAATAACTTGTGACAGAATCTGATTCTCAGTGGATTGATGCCGTGTACAATACTTACCTCTAGATGGGGTACTTACTGTCTTATGTAGTTGTTTATAATGATATTTCCCCTTAGATTTCCTGAAGAATGGCTTCAGAAACAAACTATGAATGATGTTACATAGATAATAAAATATTAACACATATAGGGAACATATGGTCATGTTAGCTTATAATCTCTGTTTTGAAACTTGAGAGTACCCTGAAAATCTTTCTGGACTGAAAAATCATCTTAATATTTTTTTTTAAATATTCGACTATTGACTTTAGGTTTCCTGCTAAAAGTACAGAATATTCATTTTAAAAATCTTTAACATGACATCATAAAGTTAGATATGGAAAGTGACCTATTTCTCTTGTTTATGTTGCTAAGAGCAAGCTACCCAGTGCCAGACTACAGTGCTTGTTGTGACCAGTGGAGTCGTGAAGTTTGATGGAAACAAGCAGCACTTCTTTAACCAGAATTTCCTGCTGACTGCGCAGAGCACGCCTAACAGCACTGTGTGGAAGATCGCAAGTGATTGCTTCCGTTTTCAAGATTGGGCTAGTATTTAAAGGAGCAAAAGCCCATTCTGTTGGTCCATTAGTTCCAGCAAGAGAAGTTTAATGTGAATTAATATATTTCGTTGCAAAAGTAGTATAAACTTAAGTGTATGTGGTAAAACTAAATGTATGTGATATTTTTTTATTCCTAGCAGCGACTTTGCTCGATCAGCTGCCAGTTTGGATTATTGCACTTAAGAGCTTTAAAGATAGGTTTTTTTTTTACATGCCTTATGCATACATTCCACTACTGACACTCTCAAAGTAATGTTACACAAGATCTAGATATGAAGATACTCACTGTGAACCCAGTCTATTGCACAAATGGAATCCTTTAGTAATACTGTCTATGGGATAGCACAAGATACCTTTGTAGGAAGAAGTAGTGGTTTTTCACTTATTAGGGTAATTTCTCAATGAAGCACATGCCTGTTTACGAATAACACTGGTACTGAAGTTTTAATATATAAGTATAGATATTTGAAGTCAGCTCAACTTAGTTTTATGCTAGTGTTCTGATATGTTTGAATTGCATCTAAGTGTACAATAGTCAATGCTGTTTTCTCACATTGACATATTTCCTTTTGAAATGAGGTGATCAGCTTGATGGGAGGAAGATGTTTTGGCTGATACTTGCATATTGGGTGCATTTAGTGGCAGTAACAACTCTGAAACATTTTTGTGGCAGCTTCAGGTCAAGAGATTTATGTGATAAATTGGAGTGAAAATAAAAGCTCTAATGCGGAGAGTAGGAGTGAGAAATACAGAGAACTAAGACGCAAGCCAAAAACGAGAGTGGTCCTAAAAACTAGATCTTAGGATCATTGTCCTTCCCCTTCGTGCTTGTCTCCAGTATCCATCCCAGTTTATTTATGAGCATAAACAATTAAGATATCAGCAGGAAACTTAACTTGGTCTCAGAATCTGACATTTAGAAAGCAAGCTACTGCCTAGTCTCTGTGCATGCTGAACTCCAAAGTCTTTCGTGTCAACTACAAGCCCAAAGCTGCCCGTATATTACCTGCCACTCACAGGAACAATTTTCTTCTCTTGTTTTTGCACTGTCAACTGTATTGCTTACTTTTTAACATTAAGTCTGATTTTATGATTTATTTCTGTATGGCACTGGATAAAAAAATATTAAAGCATTTCTGCCTATGGTTAAAAAAACCAAAAATCAAAGAAAAGATCTTCATGATAAACTTCAAAGGAACAAACTCATTAACTTTATGTCTTAGCTTATAAAGACAGAAAAAAAAAACGTTTTAGCTTTTAATTAAACTTTATAATTCTTCGAAATTTTAAAATATTTTAAGCTAAGCATTCTAGCTTTGTTCTGTAGTATGATCAAAATTAAATTATTTACCACTCAATTTTAAAACTAGTAATTTACTTTGGCCAGAAATGCACTAAATTTGTAATTATTGTATTATTTAAATTAAATAGAAGGGGATAGAACTGATATTAAAACCATGGCTCATTTCAGTTCTTATCAAAACATACACATTCTAGTCTATTCGGAGTGAGCTTTTCTTATCTTCAATTTTTTCCACTAAATATATCTTTAGCAGAAATAATTAAAATGCCCAATCACTGCCCTTTCTATTGGTGGAGAACAATTTCAAAAACTGTGTATAATTAGCAATAACAGAATTGAACCATTGTAAATTATTTTATCCATACGCTGTATAGTTCCATAGTGTGTATGACTTTAAATGGCTGGAACTGCTCATATGTGGACTAAACTATTTTTGACATGTTCATATTTTTATAACTTAAAAATAAAATAAAATTTGCATTTTCACAAGTTTTCACAAGTCTTTCTTAAGATGTTTTTGTTTTTGTATTTAAGGCCCAAAGATGGGAACCAATTCATTATAAGATTTCCTTTTAAAATTTTATTGGTTACTTTACTTATTTATATTTAAAATGTTATCCTCCTTCCCAGTTTCCACTCTGCAAACCCTCTACCCCATTCCACGTCCCCCTGCTTCTATGAGGGAGCTCCCTATCCACTCAGCCATCCACTCCTGTCTCAGCCTCACTGTACTACACTGGGGCATTAAGCCTTCACAGGGCCAAGGGCCTCCCCTCTCATTGATGTCAGATAAGGCCATCCTCTGCTACATATGCAGCTGGAGCCATGGGTCCCTCCATGTGTACTTGTTGGTGGATGGTTTAGTTCTGGGAGCTGTGGGGGAGGTCTGTTTGGTTGATATTGTTGTTCTTCCTATGGGGTTGCAAACCCCTTCAGCTCCTTCAGTCCTTTCTCTAATTCCTCCATTGGGGTCCCCTTGGTCAGTCCAATGGTTGGCTATGAGCATCCACATCTGTATTTGTCAGGCTCTGGCAGAGCCTCTCAGGACACAGCTATATCAGGTTCCTGTCAGCAAGCACTTCTTAGCAGCCACAAATTGGGTTTGGTGGCTGCATATGGGATAGATCCCTAGGTGGGACAGTCTCTGGATGGTCTTTCCTTCAGTCTCTGCTCCACTCTTTGTCCCTGCATTTTCTTTAGACAGGAGCAATTCTGGTTTAATACTTTTGAGATGGGTGGGTGGCTCTATCCCTCAACTGGGGGCTGTGCCTAACCTCTGGATATGGTCTCTACAGGTTTTCTCTCCCCTTTTTTGGGTATTTCAGTTAATGGCATCCCCGTTGTGTCCTAGGAGCCTCTTGCTTTCCTGGCATCTGAGACTTCCTAATGGCCACCCCCAGCTCCCCATCTCCCACTGCTACATATCTTCATTCAATTTGCTGACCCTTCTTCCCTGTCTCTTCCCCCACCTGATCCTGCCCCCTCTCTCCCTCCCCTTCCTCTCTCCCTCCCATGTCTCTCCCTACCTCTACCTCCAGTGATTACTTTGTTCCCCCTTCTAAGTAGGACTGAAGCAACTACATTTTGGTCTTCCTTCTTCTTAAGCTTCATATGGTCTATGAGTGGTATAGTGGGTATTCCAAGATTTTTTTCCAATATCCACTTACATATCATGTGTGTTCTTTTGTAACTAGGTTACATCATTCAGGATGATATTTTCTAGTTCTATCCATTTGCCTGCAAAATTCATGAAGTCATTGTTTTTAATAGCTGAGTAGTACTCCATTATGTAAAAGTACCACATTTTCTGTATCCATTCCTCTGTTGAAAGACATCTGGGTTCTTTCCTGCTTCTGGCTATTATAAATAAGGCTGCTATGAACATAGTGGAGCATATGTCCTTGTTATATGTTGGAGCATTTTTGGGGGGTATATGCTCAGAAGTGGTGTAGCTGGGTCCTCAGTTAGTAATATGGCCAGTTTTCTGAGGAACCGCCAGACTGATTTCCAGAGTGGTTGTCCCAAATTGCAATCCCACCAGCAATGGAGGAGTGTTCCCCTTTCTCCACATCCTTGTCAGCATCTGCAGTCACCTGAGTTTTTAATCTTACCCATTCTGACTTGTGTGAGATGGAATCTCATGGTTATTTTGGTTTGCATTTCCCTGAGGACTAAGGATGTTGAATATTTCTTTAGGTGCTTCTCAGCCATTCCAGATTCCTCAGTTGAGAATTCTTTGTTTAGCTCTGGATCCCATTTTTAAATAGGGTTATTTGGTTTTCTGGAGTCTAACTTCTTGAGTTCTTTGTATATTTTGTATATTAGCCCTCTATTGAATATTTGTGTGGTAATCTGTTTTCCCAATCTGTTGGTTGCTGTTTTGTCCTGTTGATAGTGTCCTTTGCATTACAAAAGCTTTTCAATTTTATGAGGTCCCATTTGTCAATACTTGGTCTTAGAGCCTGAGCCATTGGTGTTCTGTTCAGGAAATCCCGCCTTGTGCCCATGTGTTTGAGACTCTTCCCCACTTTCTCTTCTATTAGATTTAGTGTATCTGGTTTTATATGGCGTTCCTTGATCGACTTGGACTTGAGCTTTGTACAGGGAGATAAGAATGGATCAAGAATGGATCAATTTGCATTCTTCTACATGCCAACTGCCAGTTGAGCCAGCACCATTTGGTGAATATGCTGTCTTTTTTCCACTAGATAGTTTTGGCTTCTTTGTCAAAGACCAGGTGACCATGTGCAGGGCTGTAGCTCGAGCATAAGCATGGGTCCTGCTGGGTTGTGTTGTGGTTCCCACATGTCTGTCACCCCAGGTGTCTGGAACCACAGCTCCAGGGAGTAGAAGTGTGGGAATTTGACTGTGTACACTCCACACAGTGCCAGGCAGAGTGCTGGGAGTGGAGAGGTCTCAGCCTGAAGTTCCTCAGGGGCAGAGCTCCTGGTTTGAGGGTCTCCTGGCCAAAGCAGCTGACCAGGAGAATGGTGGTCTTTGTCCTTGGGCTCCCAGATGCCACTGGGAGCCACGGAAGAACTGAGATGGAGTGGGCACATGGGCTGGACTGGCCCGCTGCCGAGAGGGTCAAGAGGGAGAGCTCTGGTGGGGCCCGGGGGTGGAGACTCTTGGTTACAGCACTTGCTTGGCTGGGTTGGTTAGCTTGTTTAAGTTGGCCTCTGTGGTGGCAGCGGCTCAGTAGCCAAAGGCCTTCTCTACGATTCCCCATGGTGAATTCCCAAAGACACAAGGGAGTCCATGGTTTTAAAAGGTTTATTGTCATGGCAGAAAGTGGATGTGGCTGTACTACCCCCATCCCAGCTCCCATTTCTCAGGGCAGGCCTAAGTTAAATAGGGAGGGAGAAGAGTCTGGGGAGGAATGCTTAATTGGCAAGCCCTTTGGCCTTTAGGTATCTCATTAATATGGAGATCTCTTGAGGCTCTGCGGCCTGTAGTCATGCCCTCTACCTGTGCTAGGTGACACAAACCTCTTTTGGGGAGGTGCTATAGGGTCATTGCCCTACATGACTAAAAGGCAAGGACTGATGGAGGTCTTTGGCCGAGTGTCAGGAGCCTGGAGTCTGGGAGCAAGGCCGAACACTTACCGTCCCAATAGGGTCCAGGGTTTGAGGCCTGTGCTTGACCAGGAACCAAGCTATTCTTTCACGGGCCCACAACCATGAGTGTGTGGGTTTAATTCTGGTTCCTTGTTGGGTTATAGTGGGGGTCCCGCATCTGCCATGCCATGGGGATAGGTTTGCTCAGGGAGGCAAGACATGGGAGTTTGACTGCACTCACCCCACATTGGCAATGGGCAGGTGTCGGGCTGTGAGAAGCCACTGTGAAGACACCGCTCAAGGGGGTGGAGGTGCACAGTCTGAGGTCCAATGGGAAGCCAGAACTAGCTTGCCTCATTCTCAGTCTCTTGGGCACCCAAGCACCACCGGAAGCCATGGAAGAGAACAAAGTAGAGGACACAGGATGGATTGGTCCATGGACGAAGGGAAGAGGGGGAGAACACTCCAGCTGTGCCCTACTGGGATGAGAGTCTTTGGCTTGTTGCAGCTGTCAGCTTGCTTGGTTGGTGGTCACTGTGGCTGAGAACACAGAGTCTTCTGCGGGAGATTAAATGCAGCTCTGTAGGCAAAGGCCTCTTCCACTGTTCCCCATGGTGAATCCCAATGAAAAGAGGCAGTCCATGGTTTTAAGATGTTTATTGTCATGGCAGAAAGTAGATGGGAAACTGTACCCCGTTTTCTCAGGGCGGGCTTGAGGTTAAATACCTTTTGCAGAGAGGAGAGTCTGGGAAGGAAAGTTTAATTGGCTAAGTCCTTCTGGCCTTTAGGTACTTCATTAATATGGAGATTTGTCTTGAGGCTACCTGACTTGTGGTCACTCCTTCTACCTGTGGAGGGGCTAGTAGGACATTGCCCTTACATGACTGAAAGACACAAATCTATGGAGGGCTGTGTCCTTGTCAGGAGCCTAGTGTCTAGGGGCATGGCGAAATGCCTGCTGTCCCTTAGGATCACCTAGGTCCCACCTGAGGCCCTTCAGGATCACCTGGGGTCTTCAGCAGTTTCTAGCCTGTGCTCGACCAAAAGCCAGGCTACCTTTCACAGTCCTACAGTTCTTCAATTCTATTCCATTGATCTACCTGTCTGTCTCTGTACAAATACCGTGCTGCTTTTATCACTATTGCTCTGTAGTACAGCTTGAGGTCATGGACGGTGATTCCCCCAGAAATTCTCTTATTGTTGAGAGTAGTTTTTGCTATCCTAGGTTTCTTGTTATTCCAGGTGAATTTGAGAATTGCTCAATCTCTGTGATGAACTGAGTTTGAATTCTGATGGGGATTGCATTGACTCTGTAGATTGCTTTGGTAAGATGGCCATTTTTACTATGTTGATCCTGCCGGTCCACGAGCATGGGAGATCTTTCCATCTTCTGAGATCATCTTTGATTTCTTTCTTCAGAGACTTGAAATTCTTATCGTACAGATCTTTTACTTGCTTGGTTAGATATTTTCTATTAAGATATTTTCTATTATTTATGACTATTGTGAAGGGTGTTGCTTCCCTAATTTCTTTCTCAGCCTGTTTATCCTTTGAGTAGAAGAAGGCTACTGATTTGTTTGAGTTAATTTTATATCCAGCCACTTTGCTGAATTTGTTTATCAGGTTTAGGAGTTCTCTGGTGGAAGTTTTGGGGTCACTTAAGTATACTATCAAATCACCTGCAAATAGTGATATTTTGACTTCTTCCTTTCCTATTTGTATCCCTTTGACTTCTTTTTCTTGTCTAATTGCTCTAGCTAGGACTTCCAGTACTATATTGAATAGATAGGGAGAGAGTGGGCAGCCTTGTCTAGTCCTTGATTTTAGTGGGATTGCTTCAAGTATCTCTCCATTTAGTTTGATGTTGGCTACTGGTTTTCTGTATATTGCTTTTACTATGTTTAGGTATGAGCCTTGAATTCCTGATCTTTCCAAGACTTTTAACATGAAGGGGCATTGTATTTTGTCAAATGCTTTTTCAGCATCTAATGAGATGATCATGTGACTTTTTCCTTGAGTTTGTTTATATAGAGAATTATGTTGCTGGATTTCTATATATTGATCTAGCCCTGTATTCCTTGGATAATGCTTACTTGGTCATGGTGAATGATTGCTTTGGTGTGTTCTTGGAGTCCATTTTCGAGAATTTTACTGAGTATTTTTGCATCTATATTCATAATGGAAATTGGTCTGAAGTTCTCTTTCTTTGTTGGATCCTTGTGTGGTTTAGGTATCAACATAACTGAATCTTCTTAACTTAAAAAAAGAACATGTTGGTTCCACTCCGTGCTGCCTTAGAGAGTTTCTCAATGTGGAGCTATGGGAGGTCTGGAGAAGAAAAAGTATGAACGAGGCTCTGCCACCAATTATATCACTCGAAACAAAGGATGGAAGAAGCTGCAGCTGAGCCTGCCTAATTTCAGGCGGCTGTGCATCCTGAAAGGTATTTATGCTCATGAACAGAAGCATAAGAAAGTTAACAAGAGTTCCACAGCAGCTCGAACATTTTACCTTATCAAAGATATTAAATTCCTCCTCCATGAACCCGTTGTCAGCAAATTCTGAGAGTACAAGGTGTTTGTTCGGAAGCTCTGAAAAGCCTATGGGAAGAGCGAATGGAATTCTGTAGAGCACCCGAAGGACAATAAACCCAGCTACAAACTTGACCACATTGTCAAGGAGAGGTACCCCACATTTATTGATGCTTTGCGGGACCTTGATGATGCCCTATCAACGTGTTTCCTCTTCTCCACCTTCCCTCGGACGGGCAAATGCCATGTGCAGACCATTCAGCTGTGCCTCCGGCTTACTGTGGAGTTTCTGCTCTACATCATCGCTGCCTGAACCCTACGAAAGATCTTCCTGTCCATTAAAGGCATTAATTATCAGGCTGAGGTGCTGGGTCAGCCAATCATATGGATTGGACCTTATGCTTTCTCCCATGATCATCCAACAGATGTGGACTACAGGGTCATGGCCACCTTCACTGAGTTCTATACCATGCTCCTGGGCTTTGTCAACTTCCGCCTCTACCAGTCACTCAACCTTCACTACCCACCCAAGCTTGAAGGTCAAACCCAAGGAGAAACAAAGGTCAGCGAGGACACATATGCATTGGGCTCTGAGAGCTCTATGGAGAAACTGGCTGCCCTCAGTGCCAGCCTGGCCCGAGTGGTGGTGCCTGCTATAGAGGAGGCTGAGGCTGATGAGTTTCCTACCAATGGGGAGGTGACAGCATAAGAGGAAGGTCGAAGGAAAGACCAGGAGGCACAGGAAAAGCACAAGAAACTCTTTGAAGGCCTGAAGTTTTTCTTAAACTGCGAGGTGTCCCGAGAAGCATTGGCCTTCATTATCAGGTGTTTTGGTGGGGATGTATCCTAGGACAAGTCTTTGTGCATCGGAGCCACCTATGACGTCACAGACTCTTGTATCACCCACCAGATTGTTGACCAGCCTGGGCAGCAAACCCCCATCATTGGCAGGTACTATGTACAGCCCCAGTGGGTGTTTGACTGTGTGAATGCCAGGCTCCTCCTCCCTGTGGCAGAGTACTTCTCTGGGGTGCATCTGCCCCCCCAAACCTTTTGCCCTTTGTATCTGAGAAGGAAGAAGATTATATTTCCCCCTGAGAAGCTGAAGCTCTTGGCTCTGCAGCGAGAAGATCCAGGAAACTTGGAAGAGGAAGAGGACGAGGGTAATGAAGGCGATGACAACGAAGGTGACGGTGATGTTGCAGCAGAAAATGAGGAAGAAGATGCAGAAGCTGAATCGGAGGAGGAGGAGGAGGCCTCTACCCAACGCAGTTCTTAATCCAGGAGTCCCTCTGACATCCTCATTTTCCTTGGCTTTCCACAGCCTCCTAATAGCTAATAAGTGTCCATTCTGTGCTCAGGATGGTATCATGGAGTAAAAATAAAAAAATAAAATAAAAAAGAACATGTTACAATGCGGAAAGCAATGATAACTTGGATTTTTCCCCTTTGTCAATTATACAGTCCACCTTACTTTCCTTCTTTTCCTACCAAGCATTCACATCGCAAAGAATCAACTGTTTGAAGTACCAGTGAAGATTGGGATGAGAAATTGGAACTCTTAACCTGGAGAAAATAAAGCATTTATATCTGGTGAAAATTGAAACAAATATAATAGCATTCCAGAAACATTTATTCCTTCAATTTGGGCACAGTGATTAAGAGCTGGTGCAATACAAAAGAAACTAATTCTTGGTATTATTTTTAAATTATTTTATTTATTTACATCCTAAATGTTGCTCCCCCTCCCAGTCCCTCATCCAAGACTTCTTCAGCTCTGAGAGGGTGCCCCCCTACCAGGCATCCACCTGCTCTGGGGCATCAAGTCTCTTCAGAATTAGGTGCATCCTCTCCTACTGAGGCCACACAAAGCAGTCCTCTGCTACATATGTGTCTCAGTCCCACCTGTGTATGCTCTCTGGTTGGTGGCTTCGTCTCTGGGAGCTCCCCGGAGTCCAAGTTAGTTGACACTGTTGGTCTTCCTATGGGGTTACCATCCCCTTCAGCTCCTTCAAACTTTCCTCTAACTCTTCCATAGAGGTCCCGGACCTCAGTCCAATGCTTGCCTGTGAGCAGAGACTGAAGAAATGGCCAACCAGTGACCAGACCATCCTGGGATCCATCTCATGGGCAGGCACCAAATCCTGACACTATTATAACACTATGTTATGTTTGCAGATAGGAGCCTAGCGTGGCTATTCTCTGAGAGGCTCTACTAGCACCTGACTGGGACAGATGCAGATACTCAGCCAACCACTGGACTGAGATCGGAGACCCCATGGTGGTTTTTAAAAACTATTTATTTATTTATTTATTCAATGTATGAGTGCTCTGCTGCATGTATATTCACATATCAGAAGAAGACATAAGATGTCCTCGTAGATGGTCGTGAGCCACCATGTGGCTTCTGGGAATTGAACTCAGGACCTCTGGAAGAGCCATCTCACCAGCGCACTCTTGGCTTTATTTACACAAGAGTTAGTGTGACTTGTGCAGAAGAATTCTAATCTCTTCCCTGATCGTCTTGATCTCTCAAACACAGGTGTCCTCTGTTTATTGAACAGCACAGCAAATATGATTTCAAAAAGGAATGATTATCGCTTTGTCTTAATCCTTTACAGAAGGCTTGCAAGGGAGGATATTGACCTTTGGCCCCATTCACTCAGAACATTATGCAAAACCACAACGAGATAAATAATCTAAATAACCCTATGTGGTTTTCAACACTTTGTGCAGGTGAAGTGGGCATGGCTTTCAGTGTCTCACTGTTTCCAGTAAATGACCTTAGGTCTGACCTACAACATCTTATGCACATACACTGTTCTGTGTCAGGAGCATGGATGTATCACAAAGGAAAAATAGGGAACATGGTACATCAGAATGTTCAAAGCATAATAAGATTGCAGTGCTTTTTCTTAGACGTCAGTTAATTTTGAACAAGTTGAAAATACAGTACATAAGCAGAAGGAGTACATCGCTATAAAAGATCTCAAAGCACTTCACTAAGTTGGTTACAGGTTCAGAGAGAGTGTGATTTGTAAAGGCAAGTTGTAAACAGCTTTTTTCAGAAGAAGTCATTCCCACAAGAAACATTTGCTGCTCTTACAGAGGACGGAGGTTTAGTTCCCAGCATCCAAACTCTGGCTCACAACTGTCTGTGATTCCAGTTCCAAGAGATCTGAACCCCCACTTCTGACCTCTGTGGGTACCAGCCACCCATATGGTTCACATAAATACATAAAGGCACTCATACTACACAAAATACATCTTTTTTATTCCATTACTGTGCTAGACATTTCTAGCTTACCCATCACCCTGTGTGTTGTGTGCTTCTTATGTAACTTTGCTATACTGTATATATTGTATATACTGACAAACGAGTCCTATAATATCTAGTCTCTAGGTATTAAAGAGGTTGCCAATGTATAACAAAAGTAGTTCATAAACTCAAACATTCTGTATACTCTGTTAGTTCATAGCAAGGTTGTCTTCTGAAGAGTTGTGAAAGTGTTTCATCCAAGTGACAGGTGCCTGTGTCACAGGACGGGCTGAAGGGGAAGAAAGGTTGGAGACCAGAATGTTCTCACCAGAAGACACTTTGAGATCTAACTAGTTACATGTGTGTGGTTTCAGCACTACTGTGTATATAGGGGACAAATTTATGTCCTCATCTGAAACATCTAGTCCTTCTAGGTGTTTAGAAGTACACAAAGTAAGTTAAAAGTAGACATAGTAAATAATACATGTTGTAGATTATCCTGTTTAAACGTATGGTGAAATGTCGTCTTTTGGAACTAGAAAGAGAGTGCTCCTGAGCGATGCAGCCTTGCTTGCGAGGGTTTGGGAGGGAGGAAGAAAAGGAATGAAGGGCCTAATGCGAGTGTAAGTTTGGTAATGCAAGATTAGTCATTGTTCCCTGTATCTGTGCATCTTACTTTGCAGTGTATAGAAGACATGTCCACATTTACAGCACCCAGTCTTCCTAGTCAGTGAAGAGGTGCCATTGTTTGACAAAGTAGAGTTAGTGAAAAGGCATGTTTGTAAACCATGTTAAAATTTGTAGGAAAAAAAAAAACTCTTCTTAAACCGACTTAGGAAGCGAAATTGTTGATCTGCCCACAAAAAAATGATAGTTGCACACACGTGACCCCTGGGTGAAAAAAACTGAAAGAGGGGCTAGACCAGATCCTTGCTGTTGAGAAGGCAGTTTCTGACCACAACCTTTGTTAGGTGTGCAATGTATTCAGCAGTGTACACATGCTGGGGAAACTGAGGTGCTTATTGGAACATCTAGTCTCTAGACTTTAGGTGTGTAATAGATTTAATGTGGCAATGCATGCCCTATAAGGTAGGTGGATCTCTGTTCTGGGTCAGCCAGGGCTATATAGACTTTGTCTCAAAAAAGTAAGAAAGTGTACATAACAGACTGGTAGGGTGGCTCAGCATGTAAAGGTACTTGCCACCAATCTGGTGACCTGAGTTTGATTTCCAGGATCCTATTGATAGAAAATTCACAGCTTGTCTTAGCCTCCACACAAGTGCAGTGGCACACGTGTGCACACATGCATACAGTATTGCATAAATGTGAGAAATTCACACCATGGTAAAAACAGAGCTGACATCACTTTTTAGGATTATTTTGTTATTTCATAGGATTGGTCTCACTGGGGAAATGGAGGTTAAATTTGGCCTTTGAGTGGATGCTGTTACCAGGTGGTGGAGGTGGGTGAGGGCAAAGGTTAGTAGTGCTCAGAGGAAGGCGCTGTAGCTGTTGGTTGATTCAAGTTGTCTACCCATTGGTTAGGTGTGCATTTTAGTTAATGTTGCCAGGTAGCAGAGGGAAGTCCCAGTGCCTGAAGGATGTTAGTAGTAGCAAAAGAATCACTAAATGTCAGGCTAGTCTTTGGGGAGAGCTGTCTGGGCGTGGCCTTTGTTAATCCTCTCACTAGCATCATCTGCACTTGGGAGTTGTGCAGGGAAGAGGATGGATGATGGGAAGATGGCTAGTGCCTCTGCATCCTGAAGACAGCTGCACCCAGGGGCACTATGTGCATCTTGGTAAAATACTTGTATTCATTGTGCACAGTTCATTCCTCGTCATCTGAACCTGACATCCTAAAGGAGAGTACTTGGTTAAAAGTAGAGCTAGAGGATATGGTAGGATTGACAAAGAAGGTTCCTCTTGAACATGGAATTGTTAAGCCACATCTGGACAGCGAGGAAATTCATGTTGCTAGGCTGACTGGAGGGGCAGAGAGAACTCAGCGCGAGGTCTGCAGCTGTATTGAGACTGACATCCTGAGAGCCCCTGCTGTAGGTACATCTCCCAGCCGCTCCATAGGAATACATTGCTTGAGCGGGAACGCTCCTTCTTCTACATATCTTAGTGTATAGATCTGATGATAAGCTTGGGAATGCTATACTTAGTGTGGTCTGTTGCTTTGTGTTTCCCTGTGAGCTGAGCACTGAGCGAATGCAGAATTTAGTTGTAACTTTGCTAGTACGTCTATCTAGAGGCCTGCTGCCGTTTTTCGGCTTCTATGAAATTTCTGTTGCCAAGAAAGAATTACAATTTTGTCTGACATATTGAGATAGCATGGTGTATTCTTGGTTATCAAAATCCTCAGTGTAGCGTGGGGTTTTTAGTTGGTGAATATGCACAATGTGGGGAAAGCATGGTACATACTGTATAATCTCAATTACCCAAGTGTGTGTACGCTTGCAGGATCTGGAACAACATATCGAGCCTAAGCTGCTTGTGACTGAGTGACTTTGTTCTTGCCTTCTTGTGTTTTGTTTCCTGTAATGCATATATTAAAAAATAAATGAAAGCTTCTTTTAAAAACTTTTAAAAAATACATCTTTTTTAAAAAACATGTCATCAACTAGTTAGAGTGACATGACTGCAATCAGTCGTGTGAGGAAACATTTTGCATTTGTGGCACCAGTTTGAGCTATATAGCAGAATTATGGCCCCCTCCGAAAAGCCAACAGAACACTTTGGAAAAAGAGAAGTCATAGCCCTTAAAATCAAATGCCATTTTCAACTTTTCAAAGACACATGGAGTTTTCACGTGTTTACATCTCAGAACTTTGGATGACTCTTACATTGACGCTGCCTCAGAGTTGAGCCACTGTGCTCTGTTTATCATTGGTACACAAATCAATGATGAATGTTGTAATTAACTGTATCTTAGATGAAATATAAACAATGAGTTTAGCCTTGCCAAAAATAAGTAAGGGGGCTGGAGAACTATGTCACTAGTTAAAAGCACCGGCTGCTCTTCTGGAGAACAGGAATTTGATTCCCAGCACCTAAATGGTGACACACAACCATCTATAGCTCCAATTTCAGGAGATCCGTTTCTCACAGGAACTAAGTGTACACAAGTGGTGCCTACATATAAGCAGGCAACATACCCATACACATAAATTGATAATTTTACTTATAAAAGTTTGCCAGGAATCCATTTAGGTCTAAGTTTATAGGCATTAGTAGAAATTAAGGCTAAGAGCGTTTCTATTGTGTGCTGTTTGGTGTTTTGATAATTTGATACAAGCTAGAGTTTCCTGGGAGAAGAGAAACTCAGTTGAGGAATTGCCTCCATAAGACTTGCCTGTAAACAACTCCACAGGGCATTTTCTTCATTAATAATTGATGTGGGAGGACTCAGATCACTGAGTGGCTCATTTCTGGCCCAGCACGCTGGGGTTGTATATGAAAGCAAGGTGAACAAGTCATGGAGAGCAAAAGCAGCTTTCCACTATGGTGTCTCGCTTCATTCTAACCTATAGGCTCCTCTTTGAGTTTCTGCTGTGGCTTCCCTCAGTGATGGCCTGTGACCTATAAGCCAAAATAAACCCTTTTCTCCCCCAAGCTGTTTTTGGTCAGTGTTTAATACAGCAACCAGGAAGTAAACCAGGGCGGGCTAATAGTCACATGGTATTCAAAGTCTTACTATGTCATTTGCACTTCATAATTAGCTAGTATTGCTAGAAATGCTTCAGAGTAATAAGTACATCTGTGCCTCAATATATTTTTCACAATAACATTTTTCTAATTTTTATTTTAAAATTACTTAGTAGTGGGGTTGGGGATTTAGCTCAGTGGTAGAGCACTTGCCTAGCAAGCACAAGGCCCTGGGTTCAGTCCTCAGCTCTGAAAAAAAATATTTCTTAGTAGTGTATGGTTTATATAAAAGTATAATCCAGGGGCCTGCATAGATGGCTCAGTTGACAAAGGGCTTGCTTTGTATGCAGATAACCCAAGTTGGGATCCCTAGCACCCACACTTAAGAAAACATAGTAGCACATGGTTGTAATCCCATCACTGGAAGTTGGAGACATTAAGACCCCCAAGGACTTGTTGGGCAGCTAGTCTAGGCAGTGTGTGAGCTCCATTTACCATAAAAGAACCTGCCTCAAAATGGGGAGTTATATTCATCAGCAGTGTTCAGTGGTAAGTCACCCTTGTTCAAGTAAATAAACTCCCACGTATGTTCACACAGGCAACCCTAATTAAATGCAGTGACTTATAAACAAAAGAGACATGTAAGTAGGAGGAAGGGGTTCAGTAGGAAGGTGGAGTGGATGAGAGAATAATAGGGAAAAGCATGATCAAAGTCACTTGTATATATGTGTGTGTTTGTGCAACGTAATTGTGAAAGAACAGAAAAAGCTAGAGAAAAGATCTGGAGAAATAGCTAAGCAGTTAATAACACTGGCTGCTCTTTCAGAGGACCTGGGTTCAATTCCCAGTGGATTTCTTATTGGGCTATATAGTTAAATCTAGTGATAAATGTAGAGACATGTACAGATTATTGTTCCAGTAATGTGTGTTTGTCAGATGAGGACTTTTAGGATACAGCATATATCTGTGATTAAATGTGCAACAGACCTCCGGATAGTCTGTAACTCTAGTCCCAAGGGATCTGACTCCCACTTTTGGCCACCATGGGTACTGCACACTCATGCTACACAGATATACATGCATGCAAAAACCAATACACATAAAATAATAATAAATATATGTATCAGTTACTTGTTTTTAAAAGGGGCACACGTAGGAAGGAAACCAGTGTCAATTGCTGGCCTCCACATAGGCACACATGGTCATGAACACATGCAAATACTTACTACATACAACACACACAGGCACACAAACACAATATTTCCAAGGTATTGGGAAGGAAACAAGAAATCAACTAAGCAAATGAAAGCCAAACATTGATCCCTCTATTCTGAAACTTTGCTGGATTAACCGTTGCCAAAAATTAGATGGGAAATTTGGTAGAAAATGTTTTCAGTTGTTGTCAGAAGATTTAATGTGAGATAGGAAGGATAAACATGCTTTATTCTGGCTTACATGCCAGGACAGCCAGAAACACACACACACACACACACACACACACACACACACAC